>NC_025998.2:31833455-32133455 GCF_000442705.2 Elaeis guineensis
TTATGAGACTGAGTTTAGAAAGTTTTTAACTAAAGCAAGTGTGAATACTAGAAAAGAGTTTTCACTTTCTTCATAAATGAACCGAGTCGAGCCAATCTAGCATATGACTGACAATAGAATTTGACGAGCTCTCCATGACCTCCGTCAAGTCGGGACTGATGATAGAAGAACTGAATCATATAATAACTGCACCTAAAGGTTTGTACTTTCATCCTACTGGATTGTCACTATATACTGTTAGGTGTCATTGGTGGATTGTGAGAGTCATCGGATGTCATCTTGATGATCGATAATCCTCGAAAGGTAGAATTAAAAATATTCCAATCCATGAAAAGAGTTTCGATGATATTGTGATAGAGATCGTAATATATCTCACTATCAGATAGAATAGAACCTATGGGATCACATATTAAGAAATTTAATCTCGAATTTGCCAATTGGGCTTATGAAGTTCCAATTGGGTTAGGATTTATTGAAATCCTATTAGGTTTATGAGAACCATGCTAATATATGGTTAAACCTAATTCTTCTCAGAACTTCGATTCGATCAAGTCCATAGCCTTGAACTTAACCTAAACCATTTAGGTTTAATTGGGCTCTTAATTGTGAGCCCAAGAGAATTTGATTAAGTCAATTAGTTGGCATAATTATCCTAATATTATCTCTTTTTATCTCCTGATTATCTCTAAGTGTGCATGTGGAATAGATGGAAGATGGAGTGGTGCATCTTTTTCTTTTTTGAAAAATTTTGGATGCCAAATCCTTGAGGGGCCACCCCCTCTTATATGTCATGGCGTGGAGGAGAAAGAGTGGGGTCCATGCCCTATCTCTTTTTGGCTAGAGATCTCTTTGTGGGGCACTAAGAGTTGACGCACCAACTACCTGACATATATTCTCATGATGCCTCTTGTACATGCTTAAAGGAACTGATTAATTATCATTTATATCTGATTTTATTTGGCATAAATCAGATTAAAAAGGTAGAAAATTTTTATGAGATAAGAATCGACCTTTTTAAGATAATTGGGTTCCTAATATGTGTCATGACAGTGTCTATATATAAAGGGTGGTCTCTAGGGTTTCAAAAAATAAATTTTTGATCAACAAAACTCTTCCTCTCTTCATCTCCACATCTCCTCTCATCATTTTCTTCCTTTCTATGCACAAAAGTTGGGTGCTCTCTCTTCCACATGCCAAGAAGAAGTATTGGTGACTCAAAGATCAAGGATCGAGGAGAAGAAAAAGAAGACTGCAAATCAAGGAGTTGATCTCGTAGTTAAGATCAAAGGAGTTGATCAAAGTCTTCAAGGCTAAGTTCTTCTTGAGAAGAAGAATCTTCTACGAGAAAAAGAAGTTCGAGATAGATCCTGATGGATATCGTAGAGGCTGGATACGTATGCAGCTCAACCTTCTAGAATCTGAGATCATCAAAAATGGTGATATCTACCCGCATCAAGGTAATGAGATCTGATCTCATAATTTTTTTAAACTCTAGATTGATGATATGTGCTTTTTCTGGGCTTGGGTAGGTTTAGATTTGATCTCTAGCATGTGGGATTAAAGGGTTTAACCCATTTTGTTTTTCACTGCCTATTTTCAAAGTTTTGAAATCTACACATGCTGCTACTAATTTTCTAATAATATTATGAACATCATTTGCACCTCAAGGTACTGGGGGTCTGGGCTTTTATCACTTTGTCAGAGGCAATTTATCTTGTTGGGCAAGCTGGCTGCAAGGCTGGTATTGCAATCTTTCTCTTTGTGGGCCCAATTGTTAAATCTAAATATAAATTTTCTTCTTCTTGGATTTCTTATAGGCCACCTGCTCGGTGTTCTCACATTTGGAGGAAAATTTCTGCTATGGTCATCGAATTCAATTTCAATTCCAAGAGTTATCGGTAATGGTGCCTCCATCAATGTTTGGTCTGATCCCTGGATTCTAATCTTCCATTATCTCATTGGACAACTTTTGTAAATATGGATGTCAATTTTGAGACTTACACAGTTGCTGATTTAATCTTGCCTGAAAACATTGGAATGGATCTTTCTTATCTACCTGCTTTGGCACTGAACTAGTGAAGGCCATTGTGGCAGTGCCTCTTGCGCATGTCAAATGGCCAGACCAATTGGATTGGGCGATGTCCAGATCTGTTGTGGTATCTTCTCAGGACATTACTGCATTCTTGAATAATGATTTAATGTTCTGTGTGTCTTTTTGTACAAAATAGATCTGGCATCTCCATGTTCATAAGCGAATCAAGTGTTTCTGCTGAAAATTATTCTGGCAACGATTTCTACTAAGGAGCTTTTATTGTATAAGCATATCCTAAGTGGTACGTCCCCTACTTATGATCTATGTGTAGCTCATGTGGAGGATTGCCAGCATGTTATTGTCACCTGTGTCTTTGCTCAAGAATGCTGGGAGCTCTTAGCCTATCATTTTAACTGTCTTAGACCCTCATCGTTGCCAGAGTTATTAGCATATCTAGCTAATCCCAAGAATGATCAGCAGGAAAAGCCATTAGTAGCTTACATGGCCTCTCTTATTTGGTATGCTCGCAATCAATGACTTTTTCAATCCTGCCTTCTGCACCCATGCATCTTTTCAGGTTATGCATTTGTTTCTATAAAGATCAGTTCTCTCCATCATTTACTGTCCAGCATATAGTATCTTCCCATGTAAGGAATTGGGGTAATCTTTTGCTGTGTTCACAGCACTCTTTTGATCAGTTAATCTCTTGGCTACCCCCTCCTTATGGGACTCTTTTATTAAATTTTGATGGAGCGGTCACTTCTGATAAAGCTGCGGGTGGTTTTATTATATGTAACCATGACGGGTCTATGCTTGTCATTGGTGGAAAGCTCTTATCTCATTCCACTATGCCATTTGCTGAACTCATTGGGCTTTGGTTAGGAGTTCAATATTTAATATCACATTATCATACATTTAAGATTTGGATCCAGGGAGATTCTTTGTTTGTCATTTCATGGCTAAAAGATATTAATCATAGCAAGCTGAGTCATTCTCCGTGGATGCGAGACATCAAGTTGTGGCTTTCTTCTTTTCAATGTCTAAAAATTATGCATGAATGCTGCGAAGGTAATCAAGCGGCAGATTGGGTTGCTAATCATTCTCTGTCAGGTGACTTCTCATTCAATTCTAACTATCTACATCACTTCTCTGACTTGCTTGGTATAGTGAAAGCTGATGCATACCAGATTTTTTTTCTGAGAAATGGCTGATAGATTGTTTTTTTGGGTCAAGCATACATGTTTATTCTCTTCCATTTGTGAGCTATCTTATTTTCATGTCATACTTTTTCAATCCTACTTATCGTGCTGTAGTTCTGCTGTCATTGCAACAACTGTTGTGGCTGAAACTGATGATGGACCTTAGGATAGCCTAACGCTTTGGTCATTACTATGGATTGCTGGTTATTAGCAGTGATCTTATATCACAGAATTTCTATCCCGAGGCTTCCTTTGTTTTCCTTTCCTTTTGATATGATGAGCTATATTGATACTTTGCTTTGTGACTGGAGTTATACCACGTGGCTTCAGCATAACTTGTTGCATGTTGTATTGAATTTATGCATGCATGTCATGCTTGACACAAGTTTTTGCTTCCTGTATTTGTATGGTGTTGGTACTCAATCTTTATTTGAAACTATAAATGGAGTATCAGGACGCTATCCTAATAGGCAACAGCAATTGGTATCAAGGCATTTGTTCATAAACTTTGTTGGATTGTGTCTTCATGCATACCTTATTAATTTGTTTGATCTTTGTTTGGAATTGGCTTATCTCTTAATTCTACTATGTGAGGCATACTTTGATTTGAGGATGGAAGTTCTGTTTTTATGTCCACCTGCTGAATCTGTTCTCTAGATTGGTTCTCTGGTTTTATTTACAAGCATATTTTTCCGACATTCGATTATCATGTATCAGGGGAGATTAGAGGAGGACCATCTGTTTCTTTCTCACTGCAAGGTTCATTCAATATTGATATAAATGCTGCCAGGCCACCTCACTGTTAACCAATCTCTTTGTGGCAATAATGCCACGTATAGACATTGGGGTTTCATATCACCTGCTGGCTGGGATTCAACTTTACATTCAGCTTCCACTTCATTCAGTGGTCCCATGCACACATCTATTCAGTGGGGTGCTTCATTTTATGTCACTATCCTCATGTGCAGCTCCATCTATAATGCTGGATTGGTCAATAGCTCTATTACCTGTGTGCTTCTATTTGCTTGTCATAAGCCTGCAGCCAACCTTATGGTATTATATCGGACGTGGCTTATAGATGAAAATTTCTATAGGGTTATTTTGCTCAGAAACCTTATGTACATATGTCCTTGTTTGGTATTGCCTTCAGTTTTGGGTCTACAGTTTCTTTTATATCTTTATATTCTATAAGATATTTTGAGTTGTACTCCAAACTGTTCTATTTGGTAATATGGTTGAACTCTTTTCAAAAAAAAAAAAAAAAACGGTGTTATAAAAAGGAGGAAAGAGAAAAATAAAAATAATTTGATATATTTATTATTTTTTGAAAAGTAAATATATTTCAAAGAAAAGATAAGATCGAATTTAAGAGGGATTTGGATGTGTGAGAAGAGGATCGAAGGAGAAGGAAAAGAAGAGATGGAAAAATTTAAAAATGGTTAAAAATAAAAATAGTAAGCAATGACAAGTTTATAAACAAGTTTTGTATAATCAAGATCGTTGATCTTCACAAAATTTATCAGATAATTTATAATCCATGCCGCATATAAAATAGTTTTTTATTATTTTAATTATTCTTAAATATATATAATAAATATAATAAAATAGATAAATAAAATAAAATATTTTTTTAAATAATTATATTATGTATATCGCACGGGATTATAAGCTAGTTATAAATAGAATTTAAAGACAATATGATCACAATTTACACCTCTTAATGACTCGGTTGCAACATTACTATTGCCGCTAAAAATCAAATATCAAAGACCTATTTGCACTAGAAGAGGTAAGCTTCGTCAGATGTAACATTCTCGTCTCAAACCAAACTTTATATAATATATATTATATATAGAGACAGATTTGGATAAGATCATTCAGATTTGAGCTTACATTCGATCAGATCAAAACTGGACAATGAGGATCTTACATCGATGATCCAAATATTGAATGTGATCTACTATCTCAAAATTACTTGTATACTAAAAATCATATGATTTGAAGATTCCTAGTCTATACATTAAATGATCAAAAAATATATTTAATTTAATTTAATTTAGATTATCTAATTTTTGACTATTTGATGCATTGGCCAGAGATCTCCAAATCATATGATTTTTTGTATATAAGTAATTTTAAGGTAGTAAATCATATTCAATGGCTTAGATTATTGATTTAGGACTTCTATTATAGAGTTTTAAACTTATCGGATCTGAATCTAAATTAGATCGATCTAATTTTAGCTTGGCTTATATTATATATATTATATAAAGCCCACAACCTACACATGCTTGGTTTGGTGAACGACAACCTAGCCTCACTGATTTATTTGACTAAGGGAAGAATGAGGGCAATTGCCTTCATCTCTTCGCCTCAATCAACCACTATGGGGGCATTTGGTGACCCAACTGGTATCACCATGGTGATCTAAAATCACTATAATCTAAATTACGGGGTGATCTAATCTCTAATGATCTAAGATCATTATATTTGAATTATCATGGTGCAGTGATTAAAGATCCCTGGATATGTACAAATAACTTATTTGATATGCTACGAGAATCCAAGATCATCGAATATATAGTACCAAAAATACTCATGACTATATTATATTTGTACTGCTATTTATTCTCCCTAAATAACATCTTATGTTTTAATGTTTTATAGAAGAAAGAGATAATATAAAAATCAAAAGAAAAAAATGATGAGGAGAGATGGAATAAGAGGAAAGAAAAAATTTTAAAACAAAACCTAATGTTGGTGCAAAAATCCGCTTGCGCCGGAGAAGCTGGAGTCGGGGAAGCCGCGGTCGCCGCCGGGACCTGCAAGGGAAGTCTAAACCGGAGGTGGGGTTGCTCCGGCAAGACCCTCCGACGCTCAAGTCAGTTCTCTGCCTCAACAAGAATGGAGTGCTCGAACGGAGAATTTAGCAGAGTTTTGAGATAAGAAAATGAGCTTAAAGAATAATGTATCTGAGTCCCCCTTTTATAGGCGGAGGGGCAATGGATTGATGGCGACACCTGCAACCGTCTGGTAGTGGGCCGCCCATGGTCAGGGAAATTTATTGCGAAGAGTGGTGGGGTAGACTCGTGGCTATTGTCGTAGCCTGCCACGTAGGGCCTGTTGCAGGTAGTGGAGCGGCGTCCGTTGCCACGTAGGGCCTGTTGCAGGTAGTGGAACGGCGTCCGTTGCCACGTAGGGCCTGTTGCAGGTAATGGAGTGGCGTCCGTTGCCGCTAACTGTCAGCGAGTAGTGGGATCGTGCAGCACCTGCCGCAGGGAGCGGGGTAGAATCGTGGCCGTTTGGTACAGCCTGTCAGGGAGTAATGGGTCCACCGCAGGGGGTGATGGAGCCACGTGGAATCCACTAAAGGACGTGGAACAGGATCATGGTCGTTATCGTGATCTGCCAAGGAGCGCGGATCTGTTGATCAAGGCTCGGCAGCGGTCGGAGTCCGGCCTCTGTAGAAGTCCGGGAAGGGTCCTCCTTTCGATTGGGGTTATATATGGAGTCCGACTCCCGTTGGAGTCCGGACGGAGCTTACCTGCAGTAGATACTGAAAGCGGAACCCGGCTCCCGTAGGAGTCCGGGCGGAGCACTCTGCAATCAAAGTTAAAGATGAAGTCCGGCTCTTGTAGGAGTCCGGACGGAGCTTACCGGCAGCCGAGGTCGAAGGCGGAGCCCGACTCCCGTAGGAGTCCGGGTGGAGCCGCGCTGAAGTTGGCGGTGGAGCCCGGCTCCCGTAGGAGTCCGGGCGGAGCCATTCTGATGTCGACGGTGGAGCCCGGCTCCCGTAGGAGTCCGGGCGGAGCTGTGCTACAATCAAAATTAGAAGTGAAGTCCGGCTCCCATAGGAGTCCGGTCGGAGCTTACCCGCAGTCCATGTCGGAGGCGGAGCCCGGCTCCCGTAGGAGTCCGGGCGGAGCCGTGCTAAAGTTGGCAGTGGAGCCCGGCTCCCGTAGGAGTCCGGGCGGAGCCGTTCCGATGTCGGTGGTGGAGCCCGGCTCCCGTGGGAGTCTGGGCGGAGCCATTCTGATGTCGGCGGTGGAGCCCGGCTCCCGTAGGAGTTCGGGCGGAGCTATTCTGATGTCGGTGGTGGAGCCCGACTCCCGTGGGAGTCCGGGCGGAGCCATTCTGATGTCGGTGGTGGAGCCCGACTCCCGTGGGAGTCCGAGCGGAGCCATTCTGATGTCGGCGGTGGAGCCCGGCTCCCGTAGGAGTCCGGGCGGAGCTATTCTGATGTCGGCGGTGGAGTCCGGCTCCCGTAGGAGTCCGGGCGGAGCTATTCTGATGTCGGTGGTGGAGCCCGGCTCCCGTGGGAGTCCGGGCGGAGCTATTCTGATGTCGGTGGTAGAGCTCGGCTCCCGTAGGAGTCCGGGCGGAGCCATTCTGATGTCGGCGGTGGAGCCCGGCTCCCGTAGGAGTCCGGGCGGAGCCATTCTGATGTCGGCGGTGGAGCCCGGCTCCCGTAGGAGTCCGGGCGGAGCTATTCTGATATCGACGGTGGAGCCCGACTCCCGTAGGAGTCCGGGCGGAGCTATTCTGATGTCGGCGATGGAGCCCGGCTCCCGTAGGAGTCCGGGCGGAGCTATTCTGATGTCGGCGGTGGAGCCCGGCTCCCGTAGGAGTCCGGGCGGAGCCATTCTGATGTCGGCGGTGGAGCTCGGCTCCCGTAGGAGTCCGGGTGGAGCTATTCTGATGTCGGTTCCGCCGAAGGTTTCAGCCGTGGGTATTTTATACCCAACACCAGTTCTCCTACTTCTGAGTTTGAATTTCAAGCGAAGGAAGTACAGAAAGAGAGACACAGCTGAAACCGTCCCTTCGATTCCTGCACGCAGCCGCCTCCAGATATTTTGGCATTTAATGCGTGTACGCCATAGCCCATTTCTCGGTGAAGAGTCTTTTCGGAACCCCCGCTGAACCGCGATCCCAAGCGCCGTGCCACGTGAAACTGCGAGTGGTCAACCCTCGATAGCAGCGAAGCGGATAAGCGCGACATGCGGCACACACCAGCTGGCCCAGGAATACCCGCCGCCATAACTGCGCCAGGATCCATCAGCTATTTAAACCCCTCAGTCCCTTCGTGGTTTCATCCTGGCGCTGTTATTCCATCTGAGAGTCCTGCTTTTCCAGTCCCTGTCTCTTTCCCTCACACCATGTTCTCTACTCGGGGGGCTGCTTTCGAGGGAATTTTTAGGGTTTGGAGGAAGGTGAGGAGGAGAATGGCGGCTGGTGAAAATCTCCATCATTCTAAAGGAAGCCCAAGGAAGAATTCCTTCAACAACAGGGGTTTAATAACGGGGGCTGTCGGTGAAGGTATTCTGCCCGCGAATCTCGGAGTAGCAAGGCGGGGTGATACCGGTCAAGAGGGCGGAATAGACGTCATAAGCCATGACGGGATCCTTGACGCCGTCGGGGCCGAGAGACCAGAGGCGGTCGGCGTCGACGGTGGGGCAGTAGAACTTGTTGCGGGGACGGTGGAAGTAACGCATGCCGACCTTGCCGGAGCGTCTCGGGTGGCGGCTGTCGTGGTGCATTCGGAGATGAGGCATATCTCTGGTGTCCCAACCGCTCCTGAAGTGGCTATGGTTCTTCTTGAAATAGATCTTCGCTACTGCTGCCGTTACCCCCACCGCCTCCGGAGATCTATCCCACCCCTTTCCCGCTAAGGTTGGGACTTCGGGAACAGAATGAGGCGAGATGGGGCGAGAGCTGTTACACGCACTGGAGAATGCGACTGAGAAGGATAGAGACGGAGTTCGTAGCTCGGAGCGGCCTCCGATTCGTTCTGCCCGAACTGTGCTCGCGATACTTGCGATGACGTGTATCTTCTTTTTTCCTGACCCACCGGGTCCTGTAATGTGTACTTCTGTTAAATGAAAAAGTGATTTCAGTACCTTGTTTGTATCTTGTGTTAAATAGTCGTCTGCCGAACTTCTTCATTTTCCTTTCCTTCTCTTTGTCTGTGTTACGTCGTTCCAAGGTCGTCGGCGACCTTGTCATTCACCGAGCTTCTTTTCGGCTTTTATGCCGTTAGGAGATACCCATTTGTCAGGTTTGCTGGGATTTTTCTCCGCTGAAGTCGGGGCTAAGTTCGGCTCCCTTGATAATCTGAACGGAGAAGCCCTCGGAAGTTGGAGTAGCTTGGTCTTCGTAAAAGTCAGGGCAAAGTCTTTTTGTAATCAAAGTCATGAGTAGAGTCTGGCTTCTGTAGAAGTCCGGGCGGAGTTATCCTGTAGCTGATGTTGGCGGTGGAGCCCGGCTCCCGTAGGAGTCCGGGCGAAGTCTTCTTGACGTAGGAACCCGGCTCCCGTAGGAGTCCGGGCGAAGTCTTCTTGAAGTAGGGACCCGGCTCCCGTAGGAGTCCGGGCGAAGTCTTCTTGAAGTAGGGACCCGGCTCCCGTAGGAGTCCGGGCCTTCCACTTTGCTCATGTCAGGATGAGGTTCTCCTCCTGTTCCTGACAGGGCTGCGGGGGCACATTAGGGCGTTGCGAGGCATCTCCCCCCATCCGGTCTAAAAGAACCGGGCCTTCGACTTTGCTCATGTCAGGATGAGGTTCTCCTCCTATTCCTGACAGGGCTGCGGGGGCACATTAGGGCGTTGCGAGGCCTCTCCCCCCATCCGGTCTAAAAGAACCGGGCCTTCGACTTTGCTCAAGTTAGGGCGAGGTTCTCCTCCTGTCCCTAACAGGGCTGTGGGGGCACATATTGGCGTTGCAAGGCCTCTCCCCCCATCCGGTCTAAAAGAACCGGGCCTTCGACTTTGCTCAAGTTAGGGCGAGGTTCTCCTCCTGTCCCTAACAGGGCTGTGGGGGCACATATGGGCGTTGCAAGGCCTCTCCCCCCATTCGGTCTAAAAGAACCGGGCCTTCGACTTTGCTCAAGTTAGGGCGAGGTTCTCCTCCTGTCCCTAACAGGGCTGTGGGGGCACATATGGGCGTTGCAAGGCCTCTCCCCCCATCCGGTCTAAAAGAACCGGGCCTTCGACTTTGCTCAAGTTAGGGCGAGGTTCTCCTCCTGTCCCTAACAGGGCTGTGGGGGCACATATGGGCGTTGCAAAGCCTCTCCCCCCATCCGGTCTAAAAGAACCGGGCCTTCGACTTTGCTCAAGTTAGGGCGAGGTTCTCCTCCTGTCCCTAACAGGGCTGTGGGGGCACATATGGGCGTTGCAAGGCCTCTCCCTCCATCCGGTCTAAAAGAACCGGGCCTTCGACTTTTATAAGGTTGCCCTCTCGTTTTTGATACCGTCTGCTTGAATTGTCCCAAGATAAATGGGCATGCATTTTTTTTTTTTTTTTTTTGATTAGGACGAAATCACTGGTAGTACATCCGTAAGTTTTCTGAGCTCCACAGTCGCGGGAGGTCGGCTCCTCCGAGCTCCTTAAGATAATAAGTTCCAGGTCGGACTACTTCTTTGACCTCATAAGGTCCCTCCCAGTTTGGGGCAAGCTTCCCCTGGCCCTGTGGTTGTGAGACAGCAGCTCGCCGGAGCACTAGATCCCCTGCTTTGAATGCCTTGTTCTTGACCCGGGCGTTGTAATATCGGGCAACTTTCTGTCTGTAGGCTGCCATTCGAACCTGAGCAATCTCCCGCCTTTCTTCCAGTAGGTCGAGGTTGGCTCTGAGACTTTGCGTGTTTTGGGGTTCGTCGAATGCCACGACTCGTGCCGACGGGAGTTTAAGCTCGATCGGGATGACGGCTTCCGTACCAAAGGCTAAGGCAAAGGGAGTCTCTCCTGTAGGCAACCTCTGGGTGGTCCGATAAGCCCATAGCACATGATAAAGTTCGTCCGCCCAAGTTCCTTTTGCTTTTTCGAGCCTGGTCTTAATCCCCTGCAAAAGGGTTCTGTTTGTTACCTCGGCTTCGCCGTTCTCCTGGGGATGGGCCACTGATGTGAACTTGTGGGAGATGTCTAGGTCTTCACAGAATTCAGCAAATCTGGCTCCCGCGAATTGCCGTCCATTATCAGTGATGAGGGTTCTAGGCAATCCAAACCTGCACACGATCGATTTTCAGACGAAATCCTGCACTTTCGCTTCTGTGATTTTGGCTAGCGGCTCGGCCTCGACCCATTTGGTGAAGTAGTCGATTGCTACAAGGAGGAATTTCCTTTGACCGGACGCCATGGGAAAGGGGCCAAGAATATCCATTCCCCACTGCGCAAAAGGCCATGGGGCACTCAAGGGTGTAAGCTCGGTAGCAGGTTGTCTCTGGATGTTGGCATATCTTTGGTATCGATCACATTTCTTGACATATTCGATCGAATCACGATGCATTGTTGGCCAGTAGTATCCTTGGCGGAGCAACTTGTGGGATAAAGATCTAGCCCCCAGATGGTTTCCGCAGGCTCCTTCGTGAACCTCCCACAAAGCATAGTCAGCTTCCGAGGGCCGGAGACACCTTAAGAGGGGCAAAGAGTATGATCTTTTGTACAATTTGCCCTCATAAAGGATGTACCGGGAGGTTTGATTTCGGA
This sequence comes from Elaeis guineensis, assembly GCF_000442705.2. Taxonomy (NCBI): domain Eukaryota; kingdom Viridiplantae; phylum Streptophyta; class Magnoliopsida; order Arecales; family Arecaceae; genus Elaeis; species Elaeis guineensis. Next base: position 31,845,164 of record NC_025998.2, read on the forward strand.
GCTTCCGGGCTTCTTTCGCGTCCTGGGGGAGAACTCCATCTCTAAGATAGGTTATCAGTGGGTCGACCCAGCTGGGCTCACGGTCGATCTCCATTATGGGCCGCAGTTCTTCCGTACTCGGATGTTTTAGGACTTCAAAGAGGACGCCTTTGGGCAATTCGGCCGGAGCTGATGTCGCCAGCTTGGAGAGAAAATCGGCTCTGGTATTTTTCGACCTTGGAATTTGCCTGATGTCGAAACTGCTAAAGGCGGGGGTGAACTCCTTCACTTTCTCCAGGTATTTGGCCATGCTGTCCTCCCATGCTTCAAAGCTCCCGCTGACTTGTCCCACCACAAGTTGGGAGTCGCTGTGCACCCGGAGTTGATCTATCCCAAGCTCTTTGGCGACCCTTAATCCTGTAATCAAAGCTTCATATTCCGCTCCATTGTTTGTTGCGGAGAACTCGAAACGCAGAGCGTACTCCACGACGACTCCCTCTGGGCTAACCAAGATCTGGCCTGCACCCGCGCCTGCCACGTTGGAAGATCCGTCCACATAGAGGGTCCAAAAGCAGTCGGAGGGGCTGGCTTCTTCGTTGGGGGAGTCCGGTTGAGTCTTTAGGTTGCCAACTTTGCTTTGCTCAGGTTCGGCCTCCTCGGGGATGGTGCATTCTACTATGAAATCTGCCAATATTTGGGCCTTTATTGCTGGTCTGGGTTTGTAGTTGATGTCGAATTCTGTGAGCTCGATTGTCCATTTTGCCATTCTTCCGGAGGTATCAGCTCGATGCAAAACCGCCTTGATCAGTTGATCGGTGAGTAGTGTCACCGTATGTCCCTGAAAGTAAGGTCGGAGTCTCCGAGCTGCAATCAGCAAAGCGTAGGTTAGTTTTTCTAATTTAGTATACCTGGTCTCGGCGTCCCTCAGCACGCGGCTAATGTAGTAGACCGGTCGCTGGATTTTTATTTCTTCTTTGACAAGGACCGCTGCGAGGGCTGTGGGAGAGACTGCTAGGTACAAAAATAATTGCTCCCCGGGTTCGGGCTTCGCCAGCAGTGGAGGTGAGCTAAGGTAGCCCTTTAATTCTTCGAATGCCTGTTGGCATTCAGGGGTCCAACAGAAGTTCTTCGGCTGCTTGAGGGTTTGAAAGAAGGGCAAACATCGTTCGGCCGACCTCGCGACAAAGCGATTAAGAGCTGCAATCCTTCCCGTGAGGCACTGGACCTCCTTGATCGACCTTGGGGCGGTCATCTCTTGGATGGCACAAATTTTCTCCGGATTGGCCTCAATCCCACGTCCCGACACCATGAAGCCCAGGAATTTTTCTGAGGTTACCCCAAAAGCACATTTGGTCGGGTTCAGCTTCATTCTGTACTTTCGAAGAGCGCCAAAAGTTTCCTCGAGGTCGGCGACATAATTTTCGAAAGACCTGCTTTTCACGAGCATATCATCCACATACACCTCCATGTTTCGGCCGATCTGCTCCTTGAATATTTTGTTTACCAATTGCTGATAGGTTGCGCCTGCATTCTTGAGGCCGAATGGCATGACCCTGTAGCAGTAGAGGCCGCGATTAGTGATGAAAGCTGTCCTTTCTTCATCTTCTGATGCCATTCTAATCTGGTTATAGCTGGAGAACGCGTCCATAAAAGTGAGGAGCTCATGGCCTGAGGTAGCGTCCACCAGTTGATCAATCCTGGGAAGGGGGTAGCTGTCTTTTGGGCAAGCCTTATTCAGCTTTTTGAAGTCGATGCACATCCTCCACTTGCCGTTTGCTTTCTTGACCAGAACAACATTGGAGATCCACTCAGGATAACTGACTTCTTTAATGAATCCGGCCTTGAGAAGCTTATCTACTTCCTCGGCTATCGCCTTCTGCCTTTCTGGGGCATGGCTCCGGATTTTTTTCTTTTGTCGGCCGATGTTTAGGGTCGACCGCCAGACGATGCTCCATGACTTCTGTGTCGATCCCCGGCATATCCGTCGGGACCCATGCGAAAACGTCCGCATTCCTTCGGAGGAAATCCACAAGACGCGCTCGCACCTCCTCCTCTAGATTGGAGCCGATTAACACCACATGCTCCGCATTCCCATCATTCAAAGGAATCGGTATTAGATCTTCGATTGGACCGCCCCTCTCTTCAGTAAGGTCATCGCGCGCGTCCAACCCGTCGACCGGACAGAGGTCCACCTGATCGTTCCTTTGCAAGGCAATGTTGTAGCAATGCCTAGCCAGCGCTTGGTCTCCCCGGACTTTGCCGATCCCCTGGCTGGTGGGGAACTTCAATTTCAAATGGTAAGTTGAAACGACAGCTCTGAGGGCATTGAGACCGGGTCGGCCAAGAATTGCATTGTAGGCAGATGGCGCCTTTACCACCAGAAAATTTACCAGAGCTCTGGACTGTTTTGGATGCTGACCCGCGGTCACAGTCAGAGCTATCATTCCTTCCGTCGGAACGGCGTCACCGGTAAACCCTATTAAGGGGGAGCAGATCGGCCTTAGATGACCGCCAAGAGTGGCCATTCTTGAAAAGGCGTTGTAGAACAAGATGTCGGCTGAGCTCCCATTGTCGACGAGAATGCGACGGACGTCGTAATTTGCTATGTTCAATGAAACTACGACCGCATCGTTGTGAGGGAATTGGACTCCCTGGGCGTCTTCTTCAGTGAAGGCTATGGGTTCTTCGACTTTTTGCCGCTTGGGGGGTGCAGCTGATGTGCTGATCGCCTCCTGCCGGGATTCCCCCGAGATGACATTGATGGAATCCGGCGGAGACTGGTCACCCGGCCACCCTTTATCAGCGACCATGGCCGGAAGTAGTTGTGCAGAAACCCCGCGAGAAGGCATCGGACGGGGAAAGGAGGATTGGGTGCCGGAAAAGATGGCCGGAAGCGGATCCGTTGAGCGCTCCTTTAAGAACAAGGGTGCTGCGAAGACACACCCCTTCCTCTAGCGCCAATCCTGTTGGTGCAAAAATTCGCTTGCGCCGGAGAAGCTGGAGTCGGGGAAGCCGCGGTCGCCGCCGGGACCTGCAAGGGAAGTCTAAACCGGAGGTGGGGTTGCTCCGGTAAGACCCTCCGACGCTCAAGTCAGTTCTCTGCCTCAACAAGAATGGAGTGCTCGAATGGAGAATTTAGCAGAGTTTTGAGATAAGAAAATGAGCTTAAAGAATAACGTATCTGAGTCTCCCTTTTATAGGTGGAGGGGGCAATGGATTGATGGCGACACCTGCAACCGTCTGGTAGTGGGCCGCCCATGGTCAGGGAAATTTATTGCGAAGAGTGGTGGGGTAGACTCGTGGCTATTGTCGTAGCCTGCCACGTAGGGCCTGTTGCAGGTAGTGGAGCGGCGTCCGTTGCCACGTAGGGCCTATTGCAGGTAGTGGAGCGGCGTCCGTTGCCACGTAGGGCCTGTTGCAGGTAATGGAGCGGCGTCCGTTGCCGCTAACTGTCAGCGAGTAGTGGGATCGTGCAGCACCTGCCGCAGGGAGCGGGGTAGAATCGTGGCCGTTTGGTACAGCCTGTCAGGGAGTAATGGGTTCGCCGCAGGGGGTGATGGAGCCGCGTGGAATCCGCTAAAGGACGTGGAACAGGATCATGGTCGTTATCGTGATCTGCCAAGGAGCGCGGATCTGTTGATCGAGGCTCGGCAGCGGTCGGAGTCCGGCCTCTGTAGAAGTCCGGGAAGGGTCCTCCTTTCGGTTGGGGTTATAGATGGAGTCCGACTCCCGTTGGAGTCCGGACGGAGCTTACCTGCAGTAGATACTGAAAGCGGAACCCGGCTCCCGTAGGAGTCCGGGCGGAGCACTCTGCAATCAAAGTTAAAGATGAAGTCCGGCTCTCGTAGGAGTCCGGACGGAGCTTACCGGCAGCCGAGGTCGAAGGCGGAGCCCGGCTCCCGTAGGAGTCTGGGTGGAGCCGCGCTGAAGTTGGCGGTGGAGCCCGGCTCCCGTAGGAGTCCGGGCGGAGCCATTCTGATGTCGACGGTGGAGCCCGGCTCCCGTAGGAGTCCGGGCGGAGCTGTGCTACAATCAAAATTAGAAGTGAAGTCCTTCTCCCATAGGAGTCCGGTCAGAGCTTACCCGCAGTCCATGTCGGAGGCGGAGCCCGGCTCCCGTAGGAGTCCGGGCGGAGCCGTGCTGATGTTGGCGGTGGAGCCCGGCTCCCGTAGGAGTCCGGGCGGAGCCGTTTCGATGTCAGTGGTGGAGCCCGGCTCCCATGGGAGTTCGGGCGGAGCCATTCTGATGTCGGCGGTGGAGCCCGGCTCCCGTAGGAGTCCGGGCGGAGCTATTCTGATGTCGGTGGTGGAGCCCAGCTCCCGTGGGAGTCCGTGCGGAGCCATTCTGATGTCGGTGGTGGAGCCCGGCTCCTATGGGAGTCCGGGCGGAGCCATTCTGATGTCGGCGGTGGAGCCCGGCTCCCGTAGGAGTCCGGGCGGAGCTATTCTGATGTCGGTGGTGGAGCCCGGCTCCCGTAGGAGTCCGGGCGGAGCCATTCTGATGTCGGCGGTGGAGCCCGGCTCCCGTAGGAGTCCGGGCGGAGCTATTCTGATGTCGGCGGTGGAGCCCGGCTCCCGTAGGAGTCCGGGCGGAGCTATTCTGATATCGGTTCCGCCGAAGGTTTCAGCCGTGGGTATTTTATACCCAACACCTAATAATTTTTTTCTCTTTTTTCTAATCAGCACGGCGAGAGAAGGAAGGATTTCCTTCTCTTCCATGGAAATGATGCCCCAAATACCCATGCACATTTCTTTTCTTTCGTGGAGGAGACGCCTCAGCCATCTATCCAACGCACACAAAAAAAATATGATGGCAAAAAATATAGTTTTCTCTTTTTGAAAGTTTCTCGATCATGAGAATTTTTTATTAATATATTTTAATATAAAATCATCGTGATGGAGTGATGTTGGATATTCATCCTCAAAAATGGATTTTCTATCACCACATTAGATGGTGATTTGAGGAATAAAAATGATTTGGAATCACCATCATATAGGATTACCATGGTGCAACCAAATATGATGAACTCATCATCTCCATCCACATCATCTTTGATTCTAGATAGATCACCCCATATTAAATACCCTCTGTCCGTCTATCTCTTGTCTCCTACACTCCCCTCTTCTTTGAAATCATCCTCCTCTTTTTTGTCCACTAGACTGCCGAACAGGGTGCACTCTTTCATTTTCCTCAGGAAGTTGGAATTGCGAACTTCGAGTCTTGTGGCTACAATACAAAGTCGTATCTTGGGTTGTGCTGGATCCAAACCCGGCCCAGTTTAGCCGTTGAGCGGGTCTAGTTCTGAAACCTTTGGAGGACAATGATGAGACTAGGGCGCATCCATAAGCTTACTTTCACCGAAATCACGATGGGACTAAAAACCTATATCTGTGATACCAATTCGAAGGACTTTACCTCTACCAAAAAAAAAAAAAAGACTTTACCAACTATTTGACATGCTGTGATTTCTCATATTCAAATATAAATATTGTAGGATAGATTTCATTGAGTTGCCAATCAATGCCCATTGCCGAAGTGTATGTCTATAAATTCTAAGTTTATTTTTCAAAATAATTCCTTGACATAATTTATCTCTGAGAAAGAACAACTCAAAACTGATAGATATTTCTTGCACAGCTGTTTCTTCTGAAAGGCTTGTCCCAGATGGCCGGTTGATATTGACTTAATTAGATTTTTGAAAAAAAAAAAAAGGCTACGCCAGACTATTTCCTTTGAGACCTTGACCGAAATGCATGCTTTGTGTTTAAACTAATGATCTAACAATTGAGATCTAGCCTCAAGTACAAGTATTCATATAACCCTTTAACAAATCATCTTCCATAGAATATGTGACCTGAGAGACAAGATGTTTGGATCTGGGAGCTAAATGAATTCACTCATGTGCCCTCAATGAAGTCCAAAATAAACAACATTATTTTATTCTCTGACGTTAATCCAGAGATGGTGGATAGTTTCATTTCTTGAGTACTTTACCATGCTAATATTTTTTTAAATTTTTTTATCAAATTAATATAGATTTAAATTTATTTATCAAATTAATATAAAAAAAATATCATTTAGAATGATATTTTTATAGACAAAAATATTATTCAAAATGATATTTTTTTTGACCTAGTCAGCAACTCCTTTACAACCTATATGGAATTAAAAAAAAAAAGAGCTAAAAATGCCATTCAGAATGGTGCTTTTGAAAACGCCATTCAAAATGATATTTTTAAATCATTATAAAAAATAAAAAAAAATAGCCAGCCCTACCGGCTTCTTCTTCTTCCCATGCCTCCTTTCCGACGACTCCACCGATGCCATTCATCTCTTTTTTTTTTCTCCTTTCAGTAATATATTCATTAAATTAATGTATCTATTAAGATTGTTTGCTATATTCTTGAAAATGAGATCGGATCTGATTTTTTCTAAAATCATTGGACCTAAGCCTGGCCCGAAGTTCGAAAAAAATTTTCGGATCAGACTCAGTTAGAGATAGTGTCCGGCCCAGCCCGGCTCGTTTGCAATGCTACTCGATACTTTGATAGACGGCTAATTTAAAAATTTTAAATATATTACATTACATAAAATCGTAGACCCATCTTTTAATTAATATACATATTCTATGGTATTCGTATATTTATATATTTTTGTACGAATGAGAGAATTATATATATTGATCAATTGACTGTCCAGTTTAGATAGTTTGAAAATTACACTTAATCCTATGAGCAAGTATAGTAATCAAACGATAAGTAGAGGGTTTGAGAAAAATTTTAGACAACAGTTTTCTTTAGTTCTCCTCACATATCTTCAGCCGTGTGGAGAAAACTAAGAAAAAATACTGTCGAAATTTCTTTCGATTCCTATTGTGTATCATTTGATTATTATAATTACCTCTAGAATTAATGCAATTCTTGAATGAGATAGAACCTATCTATACCCATTAGTTGATGATAGAATACATTTATTATATAAGCTATTTTATTAAAATAATTATTAATACTAAATATTTTGATTTTGATATTGTCATAGAATTTTTTGAGAAAATTGTCAGTGCTCGAATTCGTCTACTATTGTATTATGATGGCATAATAGAAAATGGCGAAGATGGTATATAGTACGATCAGCCTGCGAGCTGGATGATTAGGCTATCTTTATCATTATCACATCAAGAATTATTAGATCATTTATACAGTGGTATTCCTGTAGATAGAGAAAAATATGAAATCAAATTGAGGTGGAGATCTTCTAATTTATCAGGACAATTAATGCAGAGCAAGTATATCTTAGTTCTAATAGATGATAATGAAGATATCTAAGAAATATTGATATTTTTTTTAAATATCTAAAATAATAATATATTAAATTATATATTAAAAGAAAAGATGTGCCCTAGATGCCAGATTGGTTGACATATTTCTATACAAATCTAAGGGTAAATTTATAATTTTGACTATAAATCAATAAATTAGTTATTCTTCTATCACATTGTGTACATTGTGTCTGTGATACATCTTTTGAGTTAGTAGGAATGTCAATTCATATTTTCAAGAGTTGAAAATTTAAGATATGAATTTACATAACTAACTCATAAACAGCTTCTGACCATAGGATCATCACGAGGATGGTGATCGATCCAGAAGGTTGGTGTACGATTACTTTCTTAGGGTAGATGTGTCTTGAGTCTACAGTGTGGAGACACCGAAGTGAGAGTACAGGTATTCGTTGAGAATGAGAGTACTGAGCGTGACCACCTCGAGCAGTCATAAAGAAGTTTACCTTCTCATCGATGACTAGCTCGATGCTGCAGTTGTGTGTCTAGTTTTTTGACCTGAGGTGCATCGACAGTTCACCTTGAGTGTGTTATAATTTGACTACACCATAACTCGATCTCCTAGTCATTCAAAACCCTGAGGTGTATGTTGGCTGTAGCATATTCATCATAGGAACTAAGTCGTACCAAGATGGGATCTATCAATCTCGGTAGATGAAAGGAGTAGTCCTATGGTGATCAAAAGATCGAGTCCTTAAGCCCATGACCATGGCAGAGTGAAATAATGGAAAAGAGTTTTCTATTAGGGTTTCATATCAGACTCGGATCGATCGATTAACTCATATGACTGATGTTGGATTTGACGAGTTCACCTTAACCCTAATTCAGTCGGGACTCATGATAGAAGAACTCAATCACATAGGTAGTTGCACCGAGAGGTTTGTCTTCAGCTCTGATACCAGTTGAAGAAAAAATTGCCTTTATGAAATCTGGAAGATCCTACAAGGAAAAAGATAATTTTTTCTTCAACTGGTATCAGAGCCAGGTTGATGGCTCAGTTTTAGATCTAATTTAGATTTGACTTTATTTTAATTTATCTGTAAAAGATTTCAGATGTCACATCAAATATGATAGAATCTGAAATTAAAATATTTAAAAATAAATATAATAAGATTTAACATGTATGAGATACATGACTAGACTAGGATTAGTTGAATCCATAAATAGTCTTGTAAGTTTATATTTTAATATGATTAAAATATGAATTAGATCTAATTTATTCTCTATTTTTTTGATATTATAAATATTATAATCAGATCAAAAAATAGAAAATAAAATTTTAATTATTTTATAAAATTGATCTGTTGCATGCCTAGACTAGTTGTAGAATTGTTCTAGTAACTTGTCTAGAATAGTTTTTATATTGAATAGTTCAATTTAAATTTTATTTTTCAGATTTATATGTGATGTATTAAATCTGAAAGCATGATTAATTAGATCAATTTTTAATACATGAGATGTATGCAAAGCATGTATTAGTTAGATCTTAAATTGTATATGTGATATATAAATTTAGATCTAACTAGTTTTATAGTTAAATTTATATTTTTGATTAAGGTGTTCCTCATGACCGTCCGATCATAAGAACAAAGTAGGGTTTAAAAGTCCTCTCCTCCCATTCAATGGAGTGTTATTATGACGTGTAGGGGTGCTGCGCGTTCATCCTTAATCAGAAATTAAAACTTACTTTTCTGCAAAATCCTAGATCCTTAAACTTTAAGATTTATTTTATATATTTTATTTATTAACCCAAACTTAATTAATGAATTAAGCTTATGAAATTAAGTTAGGTCTAAAATTGAGAATTTCAGATCTAAGATATTTTCATAAAATTGGGTTCAGACTTGGGTAGCTCAATTAGGTCTAGCGGTTGATCAAATTGAATCAAGAATTAGTTAGATGGGATCATGAAAGCTAATAATTGACCAGCCTAATAGGATTAAGTCTGAGTCAAGGTCGAATCACATTCGGATGTGACTCGATCAAGTTAAGACCTAATTTGGCTTAGTGGTTGGAGCTTAGATTGTAGACTAACTCAATTGGTTCTGTTTCAACAATTTGGTGTCTAAGGTAAGTTGGACAGATGTGACCGACTGATTTTTAATTGAGAGCTACTCGACTCGAATGCGTTCTTATCGAGTTAATGGCATATCCCTTCCATCGGTCTCACTTACCTGGCCATATGTATTGATCCAGTTCTGATTTGAGGTGGCTAACAATTCGAGCTAACCCATGCCACTAGGTTAGTCATAATTGTTATGACTATGTTAAGTCAAGTTTAATGAGACCTAAATCAAATCTTCCTAAGAAAATATTAAGTCTAAGGTGTTCCACCATTGTGGATATGCGGGCCCTTCCCGAGATTGATTGTTCTCGACTGGTTACAGTGGCTCAGTTGCACCGGAAAGTCGCAATCATGTCCATTAGGCATTGGATGCTACAAATTAGAGGATGGGTTGGGCTCAATATTTTGGATACGATGAGGGAACCAATCAGGAATCTAGTTCGTGCAAATGGTGGGTTTGACTTAACTAAGGATTGGAGCAATATTTCGGCACGGTGAGCTTCATGAATTAGAGATCAAGTTTTGGATGCACCATGATTAGAGAATCATTGGACAAGAATTGTCCACTCATCGATTGACCCATCACCAATAACTGTTAGGTGAGGTGATGAGCCAGTCGGTGAGATCGCACCACCCACTAGAAATCACTAATTACGGAGATTTTCACATCTCTACCAAGAAAGTGTAGGGATCTGAGAAAATAGTGAGAGCCTAATTTATTTAAAAATGAAACTCCTAAACAAATTAGTTAAGTCTGATTACAAAATCTAACTAGAAATTGTTGACTCTCTACAGGAAATATGTCTGTGTCCAACCCCCTGACTAAAATACTAGACACCCACAGATTGACTGGATCTAATTTCAAGGACTGGTTGAGGAACTACAGAATTATTCTGGGTTTCGAAAAATTGACTCATGTCTTGGATTAGGACCCACCTGCCATGCCAGCACATCTGACTGCTGAACAGAGAGCGTCTCTAAAAAAGTGGACGGATGATGATAACAAAGCAAGGTACTACATGTTGGGTGTAATGTCTGATGACTTACAGCGCTAACATGAGAACATTTTGACTACCCACCAAATGTTGGCTCACCTACAAGAGTTGTTTAGTGAACAAAGTCGCGCAGCCAAGTATCAAGTCTGTCAAAGACTTTTTAAGGTTAAAATGCATGATGGGCAGTCAATCCAAGATCATTGTTTGACTATGATCAAGGATCTTGAGGAGCTTGAGAAGCTCGGTATCATCTTAGACAAAGATTTTTAGATTGATATGATCCTTCAATCCTTGTCCGATATATATAGTCAGTTCATCATGAACTTTCATATATATAAGATGCAGTGTACCTTGGCTGAGTTAATGAACATGCTGGTTACGGTTGAGCTTTCTATGAAGGGTTCAAAAGGCTCAGTTCTTACTGTGGAGTGGACTTCTTTCAAGAAAAAATCTTTTGGAAAGAAAAAGAACTCTGTGAAGAAGCAGAAGATGGATGGGAAGAAGAAGAAGACAGAACCGAAGAAGAAGGTTGCTGAAAAGAAAAAATATTTTCACTGCCATTCAGACGGCCATTGGAAGCGGAACTGTCCTCAGTACCTAATCACCCTAAAGAACAAGAAGGATGGTCCTTCTGGAGGTATGCTCATTTTAGAATCTAACCTTATGGTTTCTTTTGCATCCAGTTGGGTGCTTGACTCTGGTTCTAGTGCTCATTTGTGCACTTCTATGCAGAGTCTTGAGGAGAGCAGGAGGCTGAGGGATAGGGAGATGATCCTACGTGTCGGAACGGAGCAAGAGTTGTTGCTGTGGCCGTGGGAACCTATCCTCTGCAATTACCATTAGGATTAGATTTATTTCTTAGAGATTATTATTATGTGCCTGCAGCAAGTAGGAATTTGATTTCTGTTTCAGGTTTAGCACAAGAAGGCTATGTGATTAGCTTTCATAAGGATCATTGTAACATATTTTATGAAAATAATAAAGTTACAAATGATTTTCTTATTAACGGTCTCTATCAGCTACATATTAATGTATCTGTATTTAATATCGAACAAAATGTGAATGCCATAGGAATTAAAAGGCCTAGAGATAGTCTAAATGATAGGTATCTGTGGCACCTAAGGCTAGGTCATATAGCGAAAGACAGGATTAACAAATTGGAGAAATCCAGGCTGTTGAGTCCGTTGACTTTCGAGTCATATTCAGTTTGTGAATCATGTCTTCAAGGCAAAATGACCAAACTTTCTTTTGTAGGACATGGGGAAAGGGCCACAGACTTACTTGCCCTAATACATACGGATGTGTGTGGCCCATTTGATGTGCCAGCTAGAGGCAACTATGTCTACTTCATTATCTTTACCGATGATATATCAAGGTACGGGTATGTGTTTCTAATGAAACACAAGTCTGAAGCCTTTGAAAAGTTCAAAGAATTCAGACATGAGGTAGAAAAACAAACAGGAAAGCCCATTAAGATTTTTCGATCAGATCGAGGAGGTGAATACCTTAGTTGGGAGTTCCTAGACTATCTTAAGGATAATGGCATAGTCTCACAATGGACTCCACTTAGAACGCCACAACTCAACGGGATTTCAGAACAAAAAAATCGGACCCTATTAGATATGGTCTATTCCATGATGAGCTTCACAAACCTCCCTGAATTTCTTTGGGGATATTGTCTCATGACAACAATATATGTATTGAATAGGGTTCCATCTAAAATCGTTCCTACCACACCATATGAGATATGGTATGGTAAGAAGCTAAGTCTGAATCATCTCAGAATTTGAGGTTGTCCGGCTCATGTCAAGAGACAGCAGACGAACAAGTTAGAGTTCAGATCTTTTAGAGCTCGATTCATAGGATATCCTAAAGAGTCATTAGGATACTATTTCTATATTCTGAAAGACCACAATGTGATTGTGAGTCGAAATACTATTTTTCTTAAAAAATAGTTTATTCAAGATAGTGGCATCGGAAGAATAGTTAAGCTCAAGGAGAATGTCTCCCAAGAGCAACGAGCTAAAGAACCTGAGGAACCCAATCAATCAGAATCAGTCCTAACACAACCTCTTCCATCTCGTAGATCGACTAAGATTTTTTGACCTCCTAAAAGGTACTTAGGTACCATACAAGAGGATGTAGAGGAAATATTCCTCACAGAAAATGGGGCTTATGGTGATGATCCCAAGACCTATGACGAGGCGATATCAGATATCAACTTCGAGAAATGGTTAGAGGCAATGAGATCAAAAATTGACTCGATGCACTCAAACCAAGTCTGGACCTTGGTAGATCCACCTGAAGGTATTGTACCTATTGGGTGTAAATGGATCTTCAAGAGAAAGATAGGTGTAGATGGAAATGTAGAGACATTCAAGGTTAGGCTCGTAGCGAAAGGTTATAGTCAGCGTGAAGGCATTGACTATCAGGATACCTTCTCGTCCGTAGCCATGCTAAAATTCGTCCGCACATTGCTTACTATTGCAGCCTATTTCGATTATGAAATATGGCAGATGGATGTGAAAATGGCGTTCTTAAATGGACATCTTGAGGAAGATATCTATATAGAACAGCCACTTGGTTTTACATCCAGTGATGATGATCACAAGGTCTGCAAGCTGCAAAGGTCCATTTATGGACTTAAGCAAGCATCTCGGAGCTGGAATACTCGTTTCAATAATGTGATCAAAACGTTTGGTTTCATCAAGAATGAGGAGAAATCATGTGTGTTCAAAAGGTCAGGAGAGTGCAGTTATCTTCCTCATATTGTACGTAGATGACATCCTCCTAATTAGGAATGACATTCTCATGTTGACCTCAGTCAAAGTATGGTTGTCTAAGGAGTTCTCTATGAAAGATCTAGGACAGGCATCCTTTATACTGGGTATTAAGGTCTATAGAGATAGACCAAATAGGATGCTGGGACTTTCACAGAAGATATACATAGAGGAGGTGCTAAAAAGGTTTAGCATGAAAAACTCCAAAAGAGGTTTAGTACCTTTTAGACATTGCATTCATCTCTCCAAGAAGATGTGCCCTAGCATACCTGAGGAGATTGAACGCATGAACAAAATTCTTTATGCTTCGGCAATAGGGAGCCTCATGTATGCTATGCTATGTACACGGCCTGATACAGCCCATGCTGTGAGTGTCACAAGTAGATATCAGTCGAATCCAGACGAAGAGCACTGGACTTCTGTGAAATGTATCCTTAAGTACTTGAGAAGGACTAAGGATATGTTTCTAGTCTTTGGGAATGGAGAACTCCAGATTCAGGAATATACAGATTCAGACTTTATGTTTGATATAGATGATCGAAAGTCGACATCTGAAAGTTTGTTCATTTGCAATGATGGTACAGTTAGCTGGAAGAGTTCTAAACAGATGGTGATTGCTGATTCCACCATGGAGGCAGAGTATATTACTGCATCGGAAGCTGCGAAGGAGGCATTCTGGTACAAAAAATTTATCATGGAGCTTGGAGTGATGTCATCGAATATCATCTCTCTTTACTGCGACAATAACGGCACCATAGCCCTAGCTAAGGAGCCAAGAACTCACCAAAAGTTCAAGCACATAGAGCGATGATTCCATCTGATCTGTGATTATCTCGAAAAAGATTATGTCGAGGTTAAGAGAGTCGACTCCACAGATAATGTGGCAGATCCACTGACAAAGCCATTAGGCCAGCAAAAGATCGAAGCCCACCTTGAGAAGATGGGACTTAGATATGTAACCAATTGGCATTAGGTCAAGTGGGAGTTTGTTAGATGTGTGTCCTAGATGCCAGATTGGCTGACGCATTCTTGTACAAATCTAAGGGCAAATTTATAATTTTGACTATAAATCAATAAATGGGTTATTCTTCTATCACATTGTGTACATTGTGTCTGTGATACATCCTTTAAGTTAGTAGGAATGTCAATTCATATTTTCAAGAGTTGAAAATTTAAGGCATGAATTTATATAATTAACTCATAAATAGCTCCTGACCATAGGATCATCACGAGGATGGTGATCGATCCAGAAGGTTGGTGTACGATCACTTTCTTAGGGTAGATATGTCTTGAGTCTACGATGTGGAGACATCGAAGTGAGAGTACAGGTATTCATTGAGAACGAGAGTACTGAGCATGACCACCTCGAGCAGTCATAAGGAAGTCTACCTTCTCGTCAATGACTAGCTCGATGCTACAGTTGTGTGTCTAGTTCTTTGACCTGAGGTGCATCGACAGTTCACCTTGAGTATGTTATAGTTTGACTATACCATAACTCGATCTTCTAGCCATTCAGAATCTTGACGTGTATGTTGGCTGTAGCATATTCATTGTAGGAACTAGGTCGCACCAAGATGGGATCTATCAACCTCGGTAGATAAGAGGAGTAGTTCTATGGTGATCGAAAGATTGAGTCCTTAAGCCCATGGCCACGGCAGAGTGAAATAATAGAAAAAATTTTTCATTAAGATTTCACATCGGACTCAGATCGATCGATTAACTCATATGACTGATGTTGGGTTTGACGAGTTCATCTTAACCCTAATTCAATCGGGACTCATGATAGAGGAACTCAATCACACAGGTAGCTACACCGAGAGATTTATCTTCAGTTCTGATGGGTTGCCACCATATACTGTTAGGTATCACTAGTGGATTTTGGAAGCAATTAGAATGATCTTGATGATCGATCATTCTAATTGTATGAATCAGAAGAATTCTGATCCATCGAAAGGAGTTTTGATGATGTCGATAATGAGATCACGACATGTCTCATTACCATACGAAATTGAACCTAACTGGATCACACTAACAAGGGTGAGGATCTGGATGCCATCAATTGGGCTAGCCCAATTGATTTGGATTAGATCCAATTAGGTTCAAGAAAATCGTGCTAGCACACGATTGAGCCTAACTTTCTCCTCGTGTAATCTTTTTCATCTCGACTGAGCCAAATGTGATTTGACTCACCCAGAGAACCTTGAGAAGGTTTCTCTTAGTCTAAATAAAGTTTATCCAGCTCAGAAAAGGCTTGTCTTAATTCATGAGATGAATTTAAGATAACACCTGCTAATTCCTGACACCTGTCATTTTCATTTTAGGACATCTGTCAATTGTTGACATATGGGTCTTAAACTGAAGGCCACTTGGCAAGAGGTTATTAAAGAATTTTTGTGGAGTGTCCACAAGCCAAACCACATCAAATTGGGCACCATAATCAGATTATTGCGTGAGCCCAATTGGATTAAGTGGGCACCCCAAGTGGATAAAAATGGAAGGACTCTTGATAAGATTGGACTCCTTGGCGCCAACTCTCTTTGTGCTTATCCAAAGTTGGTGCCAACTTTGAGTGAGAGGATTGGGTGCTTATCTGATATGATCAGATGATATCAAGCAATCAATCAAAATTTTTTCAAAATTTAATGGAATTATTTGATTGGTTGATTGATGAGAAATTTTAGGCACAGCAGGGTCTATTTAAACCCTTCTGCGCCTAGGGTTTTTAGGCTGAAGTTGTTTTATGCGCCAAACCCAATAGTTGCCACCCCCTCTCCTCTTCTCCAAATCCTCTCTACTCTCCTCTATCCCCTCTTCACGTCCAAAGAGTTGGACGTCCATCTGGCAAAGGTCTAAGGTGTGGTGACGCCTGAAACAGGAAGGCTGTAGGACATCTTCGACAAGCTGCTGCTCCAACTTCAGAAGGAGTTCTGAAGTACTTTCAAATCAGATAGAGATCTGATTTTTAGATCATAGATTCATGAGGAGAAGACGTTCCAGATCCTACCTGAGTGGATACCGGTAGAGACCAGGCGCTTGCGTGGCTACATCAGAACCTTGGGATTTCTACGATCATCTACAGGGTAATCAGATTACCCTTGAGGTACTTGTTTCCTCTTCATGTTTTAGATTTATTTTAGACTTCAATATCAGATAATAAAATTAGATCTAGAGATTTAGATCTGAAATATATGTAGGATAAATTTTTTTTAAAATTATTTCATCCCAGATTTGATGAAATCTGGAAGATCCTACAAGAAAAAAGGTGATTTTCCTTCACCCTTTACTGAAAATACTACTCAAATGATGGTACCGAGGTTTGGATATTTTAGTAGACTTTTAACCTAAGAGGACAATACTCCTGGACCTTCCTCACCTTTCGTAAGTCCTATATATTGGTGTTGAGGTCATGCTTACAGAACAACATTTTAATACCGTTGGCCCTAATTGTCTAATTATTCAAAGTCCTATAATGACTTTTCCTATGATAATTTCTCCTATGGTGGAAGTAGCAGTAAGTGTAGGATATGACACTCAAATGGAGGAGATAATTGGATCAGCACTGGAATAAATTCTGATAATCAAGATTTTGAGTCAGATGAGAATGAGGCTGAAGAAGAATGGCTTGATGAGGATAGTAACAATGATAAAGACGAAGATGAAGATTGTGATGAAGATGATCAGCCCGATATTAATATAGGAGAACCTGAACCTCATTTGCATGAACCTTCATAATTTTTTAGCAACTTAAATTTAGATCATGGTGGTGGTGTTAGTACTGGTCGAAGATTGAACTATGACTATCAGTTTTGAAACTCTTCGATAACTGAATTTTTTATAGGTCTGATGTTTGAGAGTAAAGATGAGCTAAAGAGAGCTGTTGATCTTTATTACATTCAGAAGCACTAAAAATATAATATAGTTCAGTCACATTGAAAGTTGTGGTCCATATGATATGCATCATCAGATACTGAACAAGAATGTAAATGGAGGCTTCATGCTGTATTGTTGAAAAAGTATGGATATTTTGAGATCACAAGATATGAGGGTTCTCATACTTTTTTATTTATGAGGTTGAGTCAAGACCGCAAATTTGTCAGTAGAAAGATGATTGGCAAACTAGTCCGACATTTAGTTGAGAAAGTCCAGGTGTTAAAGTTGAAGCTATTGTGGCAGTTGTTAATGAGCAATTTTAATATATAGTATTATACAGAAAAGCATAATGTGAAAAACAAAAGGTATTGATTGATATTTGTGGAGAATGGGAGCCGTCTTATGCAAAATTATCCTATTATATGGCTGCACTCTAAAATGCAAACCCAGGTGCTGTTGTTGCATAGAATTTCTTCCCAACTGAAAATTTTGATTTGCGGATTTTAAATTATATTTTTTAAGCTTTCCAACCATCCATCCAGGGTTGGAGGCACAGCTGTCCTATGATCAGCATCGATGATACGCACTTGTATAAAAAGTTTAAAGATAAGATGCTAATTGCAATAGGAGTTGATGTAGAGAATGAGATTTATCCCTTAGCATATGTAATTATGGATAAGGAGACGACTGTTAGTTGGAGTTGTTTTTTTTGGCTCAAAATACATATTGCACAAGATAAAAATAGAATATATTTAATTTCTGACAGACATCCAGGTATATTAAATGCTATTACAGATGAGTCTATTAGATGGAGTCCACCATGTGTCTATCACCAATATTGCTTAAGACATGTTTATAGTAATTTCAATACTCACTTTAAAAATGCACAGCTCAAAAGAGCATTATGACAAGCAGGGAGTACTCATCAAGTTTGCAAGCTCGACTTTATCATGGGTAGGATCAAGATAGTGAATGCAAAGGCTTGGAGTTAGCTGTCTAAGTTGGAAAAAAAAAAGTTGGACATTGACACATGATGCCGGTATGTACTATGGTGTTTTAACTATAAATTTGTCAGAAATTTTTAACAGTGCTATACGAGGAGCAAAAAATATACCAATTACAGCTTGTGTTCAAATAATATGTTACCGTCTTATAAAATATTTTAATATGAGACGTGTCCAAGTCTCAAGATATATGTAAGAAAATCTAAATAGTTTTTTTACTCTTCATATTGTAATTAAGATTGCAGAGGATCGGATTAAAGCTAACCAACACACTGTAATAGCGTTCGACCTCCAAAGAGGCATACATGAAATACTTACGAGGAGAGCAAACGCAGGGTTAAGAGGTGAAAAAAATTTTCAAACTGTGACATTAAGTGACAGAAAATATTCTCATGAAAAATGAAGCATCTATAGATATCCTTGTTCATATGTTTTAGCTGTACTAAGAAATTACTATATATTTTAGTAGATTCATGGATGATGCATACACAGTTGCGGCATACATGAATGCTTGGAGTGACGAGTTTTATCCATTACCATGTGAAGACTATTGGAGATCCACACATATGTTCACATATATGCTTGATCATCATTATT
Source organism: Elaeis guineensis (assembly GCF_000442705.2). Classification (NCBI taxonomy): domain Eukaryota; kingdom Viridiplantae; phylum Streptophyta; class Magnoliopsida; order Arecales; family Arecaceae; genus Elaeis; species Elaeis guineensis. The sequence continues at coordinate 31,863,793 of NC_025998.2, forward strand.
TAAGACCTAAGTAGAAAGACATGCCAAAGTTAACAAGGCTGCGAAATGAGATAGATGATAGGCAAATAAGAAGCAAGAATCATTATGGCATTTGTAAGAAATAGGATCATGATCATCGTCACTATCCCAAGTTACTTCCACACACATCAACTTCAAATAGTGGAAGAAATTAAAGGCAGACTAGTCTATGTATTGCTCTATGTATTTTCAGAGTTATATATTATTTTATATATTTTCGATAGTTGAACTATTGTGTAGTCTATGTCCAGAGTTGTGTACTGTTCTATCCATTTTCTGATTGTTAAACTGTTGTGTAGTCTATGTCCAGAGATGAATCCTTGTTCTATGTATTATATTTCTCATACTCTAATGCACTTGGGATGTATGTCATTATTTTAGATTCATTAGTGTATTATGGCTTACGATGAATGGCATCCAAATCCTCAAGACTATAATATTCTTACATTATAGGAGATCCATCACTCACAGACCATCTTAGATGGCAATGTAAGCATTCTATTACTCAGGCACATAAGGGGGTCACTCAGCTTGCAGATGCTCTGACAGCATCTTTTATTCCTCATGTACATAATCAGGAGACGTTCACTGATATAGGAGAGGGGTCATCACAGGTGACACAAGAGCAGGAGCGATCGTTGAGGATCTTTCTGAAAATATCTAAGCAACCAAGGGCACCACGACGTCCTTGTGGGACGGTATTTTTTGGACTTGTGGTACTGTAGGATTCTTTTTTGCATACTTGATATTTTTATTTTATCTTATATTATTAATTATTATTTCTATCAGAGATTAGTTTAGATATTTGCTTGCTTAATTTCATGTGTTAGGATGCTATGGTTTGTAGACATGGATACAGATCTTTAGATGTGTCTCAAAAAGTTGGAAGAGAAAATGCCAAGCTAAAAAGGGCATATAAATCAAAATATAAATATAAATAATAATAATATATCGAGTAATTTAATTATATTTTTTGAAATAATAAGAAACAAGCTTAGACAACTTAGCTCTACTTCTCTAATGTATGAGAGAAATATATCATATTAAGATGTCAGTTGAGGAGACATGCTCCAACAAAAAAAAAAATATTTCCCAGCTAGACAACCTAAGAGGAGGGAGAGTGAATTAGGTTTAAAAATTTTAAACAAATATGTGCACTAGCTATGAGTTAATTCAAATGTTGTATTATGAATTTAAGCTAAAGCAGGCTGTTAGGACTTCAGAAATCGATTTAGACTGACTTCGAGTCAACTCGACTGGTCTTCCAAGACTATTATTCACTCTTCCAAGACTATCTACCCATAAAAATGATCCAAGTTTCGGTTCGGAGTCCCAACAAACATAATGATAATCCAAGATGCCACTACCACCATAGCCATCTAAGGCACCATCGACATCACCGCCATTATTACCATCATCACTACCACTAGAGCAAGCCAATTAAGATAGTACTTACAATCCGGATACTAGTCTCACAAGCAAACTAAAGTGTCAGTAGTGCTCCAACAATCTCAGATGCAGTCTTAGCGAATAGCAATTCAGTCGGTATTGCTCCGCCACCACCAATAGCACAACCACTGCTTGAGCACTAAGATGCAGAGGTTTAATCTAGCCATCAATCCGCATGGGATGACCCTAAAAGTGCCATTTCGAATTGGGGGGACGGAGCAGCAGGGTGGAGTGGACATTGAGAAAGAGACAGAGGGGTGTCTGAGTAGGGTGATGAAGAGCTTTTAAAAGTGCTTTTTTGAATGGTGCTTTTGAAAATGCCATTCACGGGGAGGGCGTTCAGTTGGGACGGAGAAGGGAGTCAGCATCGACATAGGCGAAGTGGTCGGGATGGAGAAAAAGCAGTGTGGGAAGGAGCAGATAAAGTATGCGAATAATGACCTAAAAGTGCCATTCAGAATGACGTTTTTATTCCAAATGGCATTTTCAAAAGCGCATTCTGAATGGCATTTTCAAAAGCATCATTTCGAATGATATTTTCAAAAGCATCATTCTGAATGGTATTTTTATTTTTATTTTAATTTCACATAGATTGTAGAGGGGTTGCTGACTAGGCCAAAAAAATATCATTCTGAATGGTATTTTTGCCTATAAAAATATCATTCTAAATGATATTTTTTCTTTTTACATTAGTTTGATAAATAAATTCAAACTTGCATTAATTTGATAAAAAATTTTAAAAAAATATTAGTATAGTAAAGTACTCTTCGTTTCTTTCAGCCCTATAGAGCGATGGAATGGCGACTAAAATAATGCTAGCAAGCTAATAAAATTATGAAACCAATACGAATCCCCCTTTTGTTTATTTTTTTATTTAGTGGCCTATGCGATCAAATGAACATAATTGGATCTCCATTTATTCGAAAGGGAAGAGGTGTCATAATTTTTATGAAGGGATATCATAATTTTTAAGAAGAGATGTCATAATTTTTAAAAAGAATATTTTCATCATTCAAAATTATTCAAAATTTCAAACAAAAAAGTAAATTGCGGACATTAAATGTGTATTGAAAAGCGGTGGCTACGGATTCAGTAGGATGAAGTGATGTGCTCCACATCAGATTTTCTACACCACGGACGGTGCACAAAGAAATTCTACCTCCACCTAACCACCAACCATCCTAATAAAGCATAAGCCCAGGCCAATGATCCTTGGGCTGGTTTTGGGCGCATTACATCGTATCCGGCTTTAGAAACATCAAAATGCTTTGTTCTACTCCATCCAAGTTTACTTATCTTTGTGCTCTACGTGAAGTAAATCAAGTGGTTGATCAATCGGCAAGCATGGCTTGCATTGAACAATGTCAGCAAGTGTGGCACATAGGGATATTCATTAAATAGTTCAAACTGTTAAACCAAATCAGACCAAATCATTTTTATCGATATGATTTGGTTTGAAAACTAAAATAGCCTGTTTTGATTAATGATTTTCATATAAAATAGTTTAACGGTCTGATCTGATTTTATAAAAATATTAGATCAAATCAAACTATAAACCATATATATATATATATATATATATATATATATATGTGTGTGTGTGTGTGTGTATGTATGTATGTATGTATGTGTATATATATACACACACATAGTAGAGCTAGCTTTTGGTTGGCTATAGACGTAATCTTCATTTTAATGATTCCAAAAATCAAAGCTATACATTAATCTGAAAGTTATCCTGATAATTTCAGTCTTTATTTAGCTAAAATATATTTTTTTTCAAAATTTTCTATCTTCCATATTGTAATATATTAAATCGTTAATCAAACTAGATCAAACTATAATAAAACAATCTGATTTGATTTGTAAAATTACCGAACTGTAATTTATAAATTTAATTTAAAAATATCTTCAAATCAGATCAAAACCGACCATATACTTCCCTAGTGGCACGAGGGTTGTCCTCCACTGCCGACTGAATCTATTAGAGCGGATGCAACGGGTCCATTGTAGTGAGTGCTTTTAGCTCCCTCACGCCAAGGGGAGAGAGGCACTATATTTTGAAGCACCATATCCAAAATACCGAACGACACGAGAAATCAATCATGGAAGTGTAATCTGGGTCTTTTCGTTTGTTAGCCAATCTGAACCTGATCCTAAAATATACACCACATGGAGGGCCCTTTTGACAATCCCTGCAGAACTATATATAAGTCCAAAAAAACATGTTAGCCTTGTCTATAAGCAAGTAACACGTCATTCTTGGGCGAGGTCCACTGTCCTTCTACTGTCCATAGGCTGACAGAACTGGATTTTGAATATATAACAAATTAGCTTCAGGCATTAGACAGGGAAAATTTAATTCAAAATGTGCACATATGGGCCTCGGATATTTGGTCTATCGTTTTAATTACGAGCTGCACATGGCCTCCAGTTTTTTAAGATCCTGGCCGCAGTAAATGTTGAATATAAGAGGGGCCTTTCCGAAACTCTAATGAAATGAAATATCAGATAAACAGGGACTCCAGTCATAAGGAGCATCAATGCACAACTTATTTGGCGGTTGCTTATTTTGCAGCTCCGAGGACTGCATGCTCCGTGGTCCATAGAGAACAGATTAAAACACACACATTCATGTACATACATACATACAAATAGATAAATAGAGAGAGAAAATCAGATTAGAATCAGATCGATTGAATTTAGACATAAATTCAATCAAATCAAAACTCTATAATATGAATGCTCTATCGATGATTCAAATCGTTGAATGTGATCTACTGTCTTAAATATATTTGGACACAAAAAATCATATGATTTGAAAATTTTTAATTTATGCATCAAGTAGTCAAAAATTGAATAGTTTAAATAAAATTAAATTAATTTTGAGATGATAGATTACATTCAATAATTTGAATTATCGATGTACAATTTTTATTATCTAATTTTGACCTAATTAGATATGTAGCTAAATTCAATTAAATTTATTCAAATATATTTTTATATATATAATCAAAAAATTTATCTAATTTAATTTTATTTAAATTATTTAATTTTTAATTATTTGATGTATAAATTAGAGATCTCTAAATTATATAATTTTTTATATATAAATAATTTTAAAATAATAAATTATATTTAATAATTTAAATTATCAACATAAAATTCGTATTATAAAATTTTAATCTAATTGGATCCGAATACAGAGAGAGAGAGAGAGAGAGAGAGAGCGCGCGCGCGCATTAATTTCGATGGAGTAGTCAGGAGGCAAGCATATAGGAATTGGTTCGTGGGGGCTTGTGAAGGTTGAGAGGTTGTACTTGTTAGGTAGGGGGCTGATTTAAGAATGGTGTATAAATTCTTTCGCATGATTTGACATATATATATATATATATATATATATATATATATATATATATCACGAGATCAGGGTCCCATTCTACCCGCTCTTGGACCAAGAAAATAGTAAGTAAATGCCATTTGAGTTGGAAGAGGACACTTAAAAAAGGTTAGCTCACCTGATGCTAGGAAAGAAAGCGAGCGATCTGGTGTGCGGCTCGTACACTGAAAGACATGGTCAGTAGAAGTTGACATACCAATTACTACATTCTTGGGTCATACAAGCATAGTGCCATGGGTTGGATGGCACGTCGTCTCTGACAGCCAAATGTCACTGGGATCCACTTCAATCCATTTTCTGTAGCATATCCCGGATTAAGTAGGTTTTGGAATGCAATAAAAAAGATTGATGGAAACTCGTTTGAATGATTTAATTTTTAATTAAACTTTAGCCAAATTTATGAGCGTGGAGTTAAGTTGGCGTAGGGGTTTTATTGTAGGAGATTTATTGCATTTTCCAATAAAATTGGAACTGGGCTGGGCCGGGCCGGGTCTTATCCCTATTTAAGCTCGGTTCGAAATAATTTTTTGGACTTCAGATCGGGCTTAGGCTCGATTTTTTTGAAAAAAATACAAGCCCGAGCCCGGCCCGAGCTCGGATCCGAAGATAGCCCGAGATCAATCGAGCCAGCCCACATCCAATCGCGCTTCAACTTCTTCACGTCCAACCACCACGCCCGACACCACCCGCATCACCTCTGCCCATCTGCAACTTTGAGCGCAGCTCTTCCATCTCGATCCCCTTCCCCCGACCCCCCTACCTTGGCATCCATGGACATGTCCCAGTTGTCGACGGGCGACGGCGATGCGGAATCCGCTAAGGATGGCGCGAACGGTGTTGCGGAGGGATGTCGAAAATAGGATGACCTTGGGATGCTTGGGCTCATCGGCGAGGTGCTTCCAGAGGGGTTTAATGGCGGGATGCTTGTCCTTGGCCTTGATCAGGCGATGGTGGTAGTACGTGAGGGATCGGGGGAGGAGGTAGGGCTTTTTGGAGGTGGAGGTGGGAGAGGAGAGGTCGTCGAGGTCATCCATGAGGTCCCAGGCGTTGATGACGACAGTGGGTGAGGCAGAGATAGTGGCAAGCTAGGGATCGAGGTTGTCTAGGGTTTTGAGGGAGCCATAGGTGGTGAAGGTGATGGACACGAGATGGATAGACTAAAGAGGAGGGAGAGAGATGGAAACCTAGGGAGAAGAGGAGGTGGAGCGGTATGGGAAGGTGGTGCCGTTGGAGAGCACCACCCAACCTGCCTCCCTCGTGAGAGGGCGATGACCTCATTGATATCCACCCGCACCCGAAGGTTGTAGTTTCCATACCGTCGAAGCCTAGACAGAATCCTCGCAATGATCACTAGCCGGTGCCGCTCTCTAAGCTTCGTCCTTTCCTTCTCCTCCTTCGACCGTGGTCGCCTCATCGCCCCCCTTGCATCATCCCCTCCCCCTCACCGCTGCTGTCGCCGATCCCCCCCGGTTGCTCGAAGTAGCATGGGGGCTCAGGTTGAACCTTGGGCCGAGTTTTGGGTCCGAGCTCGGGCTAGGCCAAAGGTCTGCTCGAGCCTAGCCCGAAAGTAAAACGGGCCTATTTTTTGGACCCAAGTCTGGCTTGAATGATTTCAGATCGAGTCCAAAGCCCGACCCGAAGCCGGCCCGAGCCAACTTCCAACCCTAATTTTTCTATTTGGCCGCAATTTTATCTTTATTGTGGGCTTGAGTGCCATGTACACAAGTTTCATCCCTGACATTTCTTATCACTCCTTATCTACGTATTTAATTTGAAATATATATTTATATTTTTATCAAAATTTAATATCAATTTGGGCAGTTTTATAAGTTCAGATGATTATAAATTTTAATTTAGAAAAAAATTATGGTGGCACCACTTTAAGTTTGGTCCAGTTAGACTTAGGCTTTAAAAATTTAAAAAATTTTACTTAGAAACCAGTATTTCATTTTCATTGTAATATATTTAGATTCTAACACTATTAATAGGGTGAGAAAAAAAATAAAAATATCCTTAAGTCAAAGAGATCATAGTAGATCTCAAAATACTCCATCTTCTATCATCTATCTGTCTATATGGATCTCAAAATATTTTATCCTCTGTCATCTATTTACATGTGCAGATCTTAAAGTACTATATCTTCTATCATTTATTTATTTGTACAGATCTTAAAGTACTCTATCTTCATCTTTTATTCATCTATATAGGTCTTAAAGCATTCCATTATCTATTAGATATTCTCACATAAACCTTAAAGCATTCTATCACTTTTCATCCATCCACTTGCACAAATCTTAAAACACTTTGCTCAATCATTTATCTACCTGCACAGATCTCAAAGTATTTCATCCTATGTTATTTATCCACCTACAAAAATCTCAAAATATTTCATCTTTTATCATTCATCCACATATATAGATCTTAAAGCAATCCATCATTTATCATCCATCCATCTATATAGATCTCAAAGCACTTTATTCTTTATCATTCATCCACTTGCACATATCTCAAGGCACTTTATCTTTTGTCATCTATCCTCTCATATAATCTCAAAACACTCCATCTTCTATTATGCATCATCTGTATAGATCCTAAAGTACTCTTTCCTTTATTATTCATTTCTTATGTAGATCTTATTGTTAGGAATAGTGTCCCAAAGCCAATCGTCAGCCTGTTGACGGTTGTGCTCATTCTTGTATTAGTATATGAATTATAAATAAATAAAAAAATTATTTTGATATTTTTCATCATAAAATATTTCATTTTCTAATGAACTCCTGTGTTGTGGTGAAGTCCTTAGGACTATTTAGACTCGATAAAGGAGGATTTGTCGTTTAGTCCTTAAATCTGTTCGCGATCAAATGATACGTTGTAACCAAGGACGACAGCGTTTATCAAGCATAGGTCGTTGTGTGCCATATGGGTTGGTTGTCCTCTTAACCAAGGAGTGTGGAGACACTGGTATGGCATACAGGTAAGATGTAAGGGTACATCTGCACTGAACGTGATCGACTCCGGAGCTATTTCTGCTGTCAAGATTTGCTCCGATAGGATATGGGTATAAATATCCCTCCAACTTGAGACCGCCACGGTGACTTGCAAGCAACTCACTGCACTTAGGCACTGGACTACCTGAATTTCTAATTCAGTGACGGAAGGATGCTGGGTGTAGTCAAGTACTTGACTTGTCGGTGCGTGTGTCAAGATGGGATTGACCACTCCAGTTCTGGAGCTGTGTACAGTCGTGTTTTAATTTAGCAAAACCTTGGTCAGGGTAGTCCTAGTGAGGAGTCACAGGACTGTTTGAATTGAGCACGATTCGGATGATCTAATCAGGGTTGACAGTTTAACCCTGAGTCATCCTAAACACAGGGTCAAAAGGGATGAATTATACAGTAACCATATTCACGTAGGTTCTGAGTGTTGCGATTGTGACTATTCGACCTATTCGGATATCGAGTACCATTGCTAGATGGTCACTTCGATTAGTGCAGGAATTGGTTCTTATACTACCGGCTTAGGTTCGAACCTGCGGGGTCACACACATTAGAGATTTCTATCTGATCTGATGGCTGATGAAGAGTCCTATATGTCTGAGACTCTGTGATCGAGAATCAAGATTCTCTGATCATGAGTACCACACATTTTGGATACCGGGATCAAGAGTCCCACTGGTTTGGAACTTTTTTGATCAGGGTTTCATATCGATGGACTCTGATGTCCGATTGTCCATCAGATTTGGACTCAGTATTTATGAGAGATTTAATTAGTGATTTGATCACTAATTAACTCAATTTGATTGAATAATTATTTTTGGATCAAGTCCAATTGAATTGGATTCAGTTGGGTTTGATCCGATTAGGTTAAGTGTTGATCTAATCGCTAAGGTGTTTTGGTCACTGATTTGATCAGGAGTTGGACATAGTCAATTTTTAATTTGATTAGAATTTTATTGAGCCTAATTAAGCTTAATTAAGTTGAGTTTAACTTAGTCTAATTGTGCCTAACCTATTTTGATTAGGTTGGCTCAATTAGGTTCAAACCATCTTAACTAATCTCCCTGCACCACCTCACTTCTCATGCACCCATTTGAATTCACGAGAAACAACTTCTCATGAATTTTCTCCCACGCAGAAGCCTTCCCACGCCCTCTCTTGTGCGCCATTTATCTGGATAAAAATGGTTGGTTGGCCATTCAAATTCAAATGAAGTTTGAATTTGAATGGGGTAACCAACTCCTTGCGCCAACTTGCCTTATCCATCTTGTGCGCCACTTATTATACACGAGAAAGAGTTTCTCGTGTAAACTCTCCATGCACAAGAGAGCCCACGCCCTTCTCTTCTCATGCCAAGAGTGGATAAGGATGGGTTGTTTTGCATTTGAATTCAAATTCGATTTGAATTCAAATTCGATTTGAATTCAAATGAGCAACCACTTATCTTTATCCTCTCACGCGGATAAGACATGTCTTACACTGTTTTAAAAAAGAAAAAAAAGTGGAGCGTGCGTAGAATTTTTTCTGAGAAAGAATAGTGGGCGTGAGGAAGCCTTGTGCACAAGTTTGAAGTTCAAAAACTTCCGAGAGAAAAGAAAAGAAAAGAAACAAAAAGCGGGCGCAGGGTTTTCAGAGAGTACCCTAGGGTTTCAGCCTGGGGTTCGTGAAGTGAGTAAGTGAGCTATGAGTGTCGTGAGCCCACCAAACTTCGAAAAGAGCTTCATCAACCTCTCAAGCACCTCTGCTAACGATCCAGAGCATCCGAAGAGTCGGTAGATCAAGATCGAAGGAGTTTGATCAACATCGACCATCAAAAGGGTTCAGCTACGAACTAGCATTCGTGAGGAGCCGATCAGACTGAAAACTTTGTGTGGATGATTTGCAGAGGTCAGACACACTGTGTGGCTGTATTGCGACAATCATATTCTTCCGACGGTGATCAGATTACGACGATCGACTACTCGCACAAAGGTAATGTGTTCTGAATACATAACAGTAAAATATTTACTGTAGAAGTTTAAATTTCAAATTTAAATGCATACTATGTATATATCATATTTAGATCCTTGTGTAGGATTTATACATGTTAATTAATTAGATCAATTAATAATTTTCACTATAAAATAATAATTTTAAAAAAAATTTAAAATTATTGTTTTATCCCTGCACTAAAATTCACTACACTTATAGTGTTCTGTTCTCTATCATTCGTTTACTTGTGTCAATCTCAAAATGCTCCATCTTCTATTAGCTTTTTGCATATATCAGAGAGCATCCCATCTTTTGTCATTCATCTATCTACACATATCTCAAAATATTCTATTTTTTATCATCCGGTGCATAGATCTCAAAGTATTATGTTCTTTGTCATTCATGTACTAGCATGGATCTCAAAGCATTATGTTCTTATAACTCTCCTTTCTCTTTTCTTCAATTCATATCAAAAAAAAAAAAAAAAAAGCACCTGATTAAATTAACGTGAATGATAATTATAAAATTTTATAAAAAAATAATTTTTCTTGTTTTTAGTATGTGAAATGTCCAAAAAAAAAGCAAAAAGAAATATTAGTCTCTTACATAAGACAATCCTTGGGCGTTAGCATGAAGTAAATTTTAAAACTCGCCAAGAATACAGTCACCAGCTGAAAAATATAGTTTAGTTTATAAAACTTCAGTTATTAGATGATTGCGGTAATGTTTTGTGACAGAGATTAGACAACTGGTCATATTGCAATGTATTTAAGATTATGCTGATTAATTAGTTATTTTAAATTTTAAAATTAAGTACAAATTACTAAGGGATTTTTTCCTTTATTTTACGTGCTTTTTTCTCATTTTCAGTAGTCATACACCGAAGGTCCCAAACCCATGATGGGTCCAGTCCTCCCCACGTCCCAATCTAGTTTTGCCTTCTCGCGCCTCAATCGTTGTTTTAACTTCTCACCCCATTGTGGGCTCAACCAAGCCTTGTGATTCACTCCATTTCATCACTCCGAACACCCTTCCTCTTCTCTCTCGGATTCCTTCGTCCCTCTTCCCCTCATTCTCCTTCAAACCCATCCCCCCTTGTCAACTCCCCCATGTCCTCCCCAGAACCCTTAACAAACTAAAAGCCTCATTCACCCCCTTCTCATCCATTCCTCATTTCTTGCTCAAGACCCCTAAAACCTATCACCGTCCAACAAAATTTGAAACACATCTCACTCCCAATTACTAAATCCACGCAACATCTCCCACTTCCCATCTTCACAAGAAGTCCTCTTCCATTCCTTTCCCAAATTTTCCTCCCATCATCTCGCGCTATAATGAATCAAATCGTCGTCTCCCCCTAATTTAACTCCTCTCTCTCTCTTGCTCGCTCGCTCGCTCTCGACAGAGTGGAGCCTAGAAAGATGGCCACTACCATCTCAAAACCCTCGTCAAAGCTCTCCAAATCCCCTTCCCAATCCTCCACTTCCAAGTCCTCCTCTTCTTCGCTTTCTTCTCATTTGGCCATGGTGGAGCTCAAGTCTCGGATCCTCTCCGCCCTTTCCAAACTCTCCGACCGCGATACCCACCAGATCGCCGTCGACGACCTCGAGAAGATCATCCACACCCTCCCCCCCGACGGCGTCCCCATGCTCCTCAACGCCCTCCTCCACGACCCTTCCCCTCCTCCCGATCCCAACTCCCGGCAGACTCCCAACGTCGCCCGCCGCGAGTCACTCCGCCTCCTCGCCCTCCTCTGCTCCTCCCACCCCGACGCCGCTGCCGCCCACCTCCCCAAGATCATCGCCCACCTTGTCCGCCGTCTCAAGGACCCCGCCTCCGATTCCTCCGTCCGCGACGCCTGCCGCGACGCCGCCGGCTCCCTCGCCTCCATCTACCTCCGCTCCTCCGCCGCCGCCAACCCTGAGGACACCTCCGCCGCTGCCGGTGGCGGTGGGTCCTCCTCCCCAGTTGTTTCCCTCTTTGTGAAGCCCTTGTTCGAGGCAATGGGGGAGCAGAACAAGGCGGTGCAGGCCGGGGCAGCAATGTGCCTCGCTAAGGTGATGGAGTGTGCCGGGGGTGGTGGGGATGGGGATGGAGGACGGCCGGCGATGGCTGGAGCGGCGTTTCAGAGGCTGTGCCCCAGGATCTGCAAGCTGCTTGGCGGGCAGAGCTTTTTGGCCAAGGGGGCGCTTCTGTCGGTCGTTTCCAGCTTGGCTCAGGTTTGTCCTGTGATTGGATTTCAGTTTAAAGAACAAAGAAAATGAATGTAGGTGTTTTTAATGGGCTCTATATCTTTGTTTGTGTGTTAAATTTGTGATTTTGGGGGATTCTTGGGCTCTTATAGGTGGATTCTTACCATGGAATTTGGGAGAACCCACATCGCCCAATTGAAGGAGATGGGATCTGTAACCCATTTTTTTTCTTTAAGGAAAAAGTTATCCTTTTCATTATTACGTCAAATGAGCTCTGTGTATTCGAGTTGATTATTGCTTGATCTAACCTGTTCCAGACAAGCTGTCTAGAAGTCAGCAGGGTCTCCCTGATCTTTTTTTTTTTATTGCTCTCAGTGTTTTCTTATATGTGTACATTATGTTTTTCGTATTTCTGTTCCAATTGTTTGTCTTTTGTGTCACGAGGTTTTGATTCCTTTTTCCTGATATTTTCCTATATCTAATGATGCATGATCTCATTGCAACTCCATCTTAAGTGCAAAATGTGGAACAAGTTTAGATGAGTGCTGATAGATGTATTTTGACACTTTGTAAAGTTTAAGTAATGTGCATTTTGCCATCCAATAAAGTTTTCATGTGCTGATGGATCAAACATATTGAAAAACATAACCTACCCATTTAAATTAATATGGAATGTAAATAAATCTTTATGTGTTTCAAATAAGTAGCTTCTGCATTAACACCATAGTACATTTAGTTTTAGTGTTGAAGCTGATGACCTGTCTTTGGATAAATGATGGAGAAGAAGTTTAGTTCTAAAATTCTGAAAGAAAAGTAGCTATACATATTTAATTGAGCTGTAGCAAGAGTACTCACTATATAAATCTGTTTCAGGTAGGAGCAATTAGTCCCCAGAATATGCAACAAGTGCTGCAAAGTGTTCGTGAATGCCTTGAGAATAACGACTGGGCTACCCGTAAGGCAGCAGCTGATACATTGAGTGTGTTGGCATCTTCTTCAATGCATTTGATCGCTGATGGGGCTTCTCCAACAATAGTGGCTCTTGAGGCTTGCCGTTTTGATAAGGTAGCTTTCCTGTTTACAACTGCATCATTTTGAAGACCATTTATTATAGTGAAAGTATTTTGTTCAATAAGTTTGATGTTTCTATTTTTCATGTAAGGCTGCTAAATGAATTAATCGAATGTTGTCTGTATTTCAGGTGAAACCTGTTAGAGATAGCATGATGGAGGCATTGCTGTCATGGAAGAAGATTGCGGGAAAGGGAGACGATGGAAATTCAGAGGACTTCAAGGGTCTGTATTATACATTGATTATTTTTATTGTTCTTCTTTCACAGATTGTCTTCATTCTTTTTTTCTCCATGATATGGTACTACTTGAATTTATTTTTGATTTGTGCACTTTGTTGCAGATGGTAAAAATTGTGAATCAGCTGATACTGAAGAAAAGTCAGAGAATAAAAGGTCAAGTTCCAGTGGCAGAAGACCAGAATCCATAAAAGATTCATCTGCTGGTTCTTCACCTACTGATCATGATTCTGTGTCCAAAGGAAAAGGTACTAGCATACCAGAGAGAGCAGCAGTTTTATTAAAGAAAAGAGCACCTACTTTAACAGACAAAGAGTTGAATCCAGAATTTTTCCAAAAACTTGAAACAAGAAGTTCAGATGACTTGCCTGTAGAAGTTGTGGTACCTCGCAGGTGTCATCAGTCTTCCCACTCACAAGGTGAAGAAGAACCAGAATTGTCTGATAGTGATCCTCGGGGCAATTCAAATAATGATGGCTTGGCATGTCGTGAGTCGAATGACACTCATGGACGTGTCAATCCTAATTATCAGAATGCCGAGAAAAGATCAGGGGCATACGATCGACCACAACACTCTGATGATTTTGCTCGGGATAGGTGGACAGAACAAAGAGGATTTAGGGCTAAAGACTCAAAAGCAAGGGCTTTTGATGTTGATGATAGGATTGAAGTCAGTCAGAAGGATCCCTCTGTCCGAGTGAATATTGCCAGAGGTGATGGCCAAGCTGAAGGATCCTTCATGAACAACAAAGGGAATTGGTTGGCCATTCAGAGGCAATTATCACAATTGGAGAGGCAACAAACCAATCTCATGAACATGTTGCAGGTTTGTTTATAAATGAAGACGATAGCTGCAATTCTGTTATCCAAAATGACATAGTTAAATTTTATGACTGCTGCATGTGGAGTGAGCTTTTTGCACATTTTTCCTTTTATTTAGACATGATGGAATAGATATGAGGAGAGAAAAAGGGTTTTTTTTTTTTTTTGTTGTTGTGGGGGGGAGGGTGGTGTGGGTGAGTGGGGGGCAGTAGATAGATAGACAGATATGGTGCATTATGTGCTTTATGGCCTTTTATGTCAGTGCCATTATATTGTCTAATTGCAATTTATTTTCCTTTTGTTTTCTTGTAAGCTTTTGTTTGGTATGCCATGAAAAATGAGTGTTCTTATTTACCAAATTGATTTGTTAACATACCATTCATGTTTTGTATGCTGTAATTGTTGTGAAGCTGGATTTTAACATGAGAAAATTGTGTTCAATCTTGACATTTTAGGGGATCAACCTAAGAGATGCCATTGCTAGAGCTAGCAAAACCAGTATGAGGTTCTTTATATTATTGCATGCATTAAAGGAACAAATGTCATTTAGTTGATTGGAAGCTGACTCATGAGAAACTTTGGGAACATCAAAATTCTCATTTCTTCATTGTCAGGTCAGATTTAGTAATTCTATAAAAGGAAGGATATAGCAATTCCTTCATTGTATTAATCTCTTGTTGGCTAACTTGAAGGGATCAGCTGAAAATTAAATATGGTGAATGGATTAATCCTGAAGCATTGAATTGGTAATACTTCTATAGTTCCATGCTTAGTAGATCGAAGGTGGTGTCCAAATTGATGGAGGTGATGCACTGGTGCCAGATGGATCTAAATGATTGTTCTTTGAAATACTAAAGTTACATCATCAAAAAAGAAAGAAAGAAAGAAACAAAGAGAAAGAGGGTTGATGAATGAACTTGTTGAATTCCAAATTCATCAGAACTAACATTTCTTATTTTTTAAATCACATGATTTTATTTTAAATACATTCTTGGAGTTGGATATTGTATTTTCTGAAGTGATGTTATGATTCTTGTCATTTATGTTTGAACAATGCTACTGATATAGAGAGATCATTTTTTCTCCTTTCTTCTTGAAAATGCTACAATATTTTAAGATTTACACAGTTGCTCCACTAAATCACTCAAATCTCTCTCATCTGCCTAGCCTACATATTGCTTTCCCCTTTAAGTTTTCAGTTTAAACCGTCCTTGTCTTGGCACTGGAAGCTAGTGGAACATTGAAATACACCTTTTATTTTGGGGATTCTTGAAAAGTGTTTCTTCTACATCAAGCTGGAGAGAGGTTCACCATCTAATAAGCAGTTGTTATAATAAACAGAAAGGCCGGTGTTGTAATAAAATTAGTTCTTTTGGTCGTCTAGACTTTATGCATGGGCAAGACCTCTTGGGTATCTCAGAAGTGCCATTTGAATATTGTAGTAGCTTTCCAACTCTTCAGCATCTGTGGTGTATAATTGAATACATGCACATTGTGAACTGCCATGAAACCTGCCTTTTATAGATAAAGGAAACTTAAAACTAGCATCTTGTGTTTTGCACATTCTTAAGATTCACTGTGAAATTCCTCTGCAATTTTGGATGAAACGTCCCTGCTCTCCTTTTCCCAGATGACATCCAGCAACTTAAATTTATGGCCAGAGAGCTCAATAACTGTTTGATGCCAGTTTTTAATTTGTCCCTCATGTCAGCTCTGCATGGTGTGCCTGCAGATCTATTTCCATGTATGTTACCTTGCATGAAAATGAAATTCAGATGAAGTTTTCCCTAAAAAGAAAAATTCAGATGAAGCGTTAATAAAGCAACTTCCCTCCTTTGAATTCATACTGTGCCTACATGTTTTCATCAAGTGAGATCTTTGATACACGCTATGTGCTGCTGAACCTAGCCATACATTGATTGCCATTTGGACATTGAACATGAACTTCCCTTAATTAGAAAAGGTTAAAAATTCAACTAATGCTCAATAAATAAAATCTTCATCTTATAAAGCATCAAATAAGAGTGTGTAGATCTGGGGATGAAGAGAGTGTAGGTAATCAACAAGTGTCTTTATCTCACTCATGCATCTGTGTCAGCAATTTGCTATTCCATGTTATATTTGTTTTGTTTTACAAATTTCAGGATTTTATGGGAGGTTCCCATGACAGCATGGTAACACTAGAAAACAGAGTTCGGGGTCTTGAGAGGGTTGTTGAGGAGATGGCACGAGATTTGGCAATATCATCAGGAAGGAGAGGTGGTAACATGATGCTGGGTTTTGAGGCATCTCCTGGTAGGTCCTCAAGCAAATACAATGGTCTTCACGACTATTCAAGCTCAAAGTTTGGCAGGGGTGGTGATGGACGGATTCCTTTTGCAGAAAGATATCTCTCATCAGATAGTATAATTTCTGGATTTAGGGGAAGAGATCCCCCTTGGAGATCAGATTCTGAAGCACGGGATCCTTATGCATATACTGCTCAAAGAAATGGAGTCATGAACTCTAGGAGAGGTCCTGGTGCTGTTTCTGTTGATGGTAGGGTACCTAGAACTGAACAGGATGGCGATCAGGTTGGTGCCAGGCGAGCTTGGGATAAGGGGCAAGGACCATTTAGGCTTGGTGAGGGTCCTTCTGCAAGAAGTGTTTGGCAAGCATCCAAGGATGAGGCTACTTTGGAAGCTATCCGAGTGGCTGGTGAAGATAATGGGACCTCTCGAATTGCAACACGAACAGCTATCCCGGAGCTGGATGCTGAAGCTTTGACAGATGATAACCCAGGGCAGGAAAGGGGTCCACTTTGGGCTTCATGGACCCATGCTATGGATTCGCTTCATGTTGGTGACATGGATTCAGCATATGCTGAGGTTCTGTCTATAGGTGATGATCTATTACTCATAAAGTTGATGGATAAATCTGGTCCAGTTGTCGATCAACTTTCCAATGAAATAGCAAGTGAAGTCTTGCATGCGGTTGGGCAGTTTCTTATGGAGCAAAGCTTGTTTGATATAGCTCTGACCTGGCTTCAACAGGTATGCCTCTAACTTTGTAGTTCTGTCTGGAAACTATTGGTTAATATGATTATAGTTTATGATAGTATGTTTAAGATATGTTACATGATATATCTCCATGCATGTATACATGGCTACTTGTTGCATGGTGCTTCTGGGAAGTTTGCTTCCACATCTGTTTTATCTAGATTCTGTTTTTCTGGAGTGGAACAAAAAGTATGTGAAGTTTGTGAAGCTGGTCCTTAACAGAGTAGCTACATAAAGGAACCAATTGTGCATGCATGGCAACTTTCCTGTTTACACTTTGTGTCCATATTTGCATGGTTTTGCCAGGAAAGGAGGACAATGCATTGGAATATTACTTTAGTAGCAATCTCATATTTCTTTTCCAACTCTTATGTTTGAATCTGAGAAATAGAACTAATTCTCGCAAAGCAACTTGTACCTTAATTCATAGAGGTGCATGATACAGAAGAAGAGAGAGGAGGAAGCCTAGGCTTGTGAATGGGTTGGACCCATGCTAGAACGATCCACACTTTCCAGGATTTTTACTTGTATTAAAACTTTGCGGTCATTCAAGGTTCAAATCTGCAGATTTGGCAGAAAATTTGTTATCAGAATCATGATTACAGAAGTTAAGATTTTTTACGAGGTGTTTGGTTATTGAAAATGGATTTTTTTAAAAGGGGAAAAATTGTAAACATGGCAGTCGCACAGAGAGACATGAATTGTGAAAATTCTACTAAAACACATTCCCTCAGAAAATTCTATCCAAGTAGAAATGTCCGGTTTTATGATTCGAGGACATTAATGTAATTTTGTTGCACAATCAAGCACTAGATATTAGAAGATCACAAACTTCAAATTTCAAAATATATGTAAAATCATAAAGAACCATGATGTTTTTGAAATACATTCAATTGCTCACCAGTCTTACGAGCTGGTGCTTCACTCCATTAGTTGTTCGGAAAAATTATCAGTCAGTCTTATCTGTCTGGAATCTTTTGTAGTCCATCCATGTCATCTTCAATGCACGGGCCACTCTTGAATGTATGATATACAGCCTGCTGCATACCATTTCATCTTGCACATCATGTGCAGCACAAATATGTATCGCCCAGAGGTCTCTTTGTTCGTGCCTTCTAATATAATAGCATCATGCTTATAACCGTGTCTACTGAATGTTGTTTGCAGTTGACTGATCTGGTCATAGAAAATGGAGCAGACGTCCTCAGCATCCCTATCGAAGGGAAGAGAGAGATCTTGTTGAGCCTTCATGAAGCTTCTGCGATGGAACCACCGGAAGATTGGGAAGGGGCGACACCTGTCCAGATAATGATGCAGTTAGCTTCGTGTTGGGGAATCAATTTACAACAGCTTATTAAGTAGTGTCTTGGATAATCTCTATTGGGCGTGTACTTGGTTTTCTTATAATTATTTGTTTGTCTTGCTTCTTAAGAAGCATTTAACATAATATGTAATGAAATATAGGAAGATGGAAGAGCATGCACTAGGCCACAAAAATCACTATGGTTTCTTTTGTTTCATTATTGCTGGTTTCTTTTTCTTACTATAAAAACAGTCATTGCATGTATGTATCGGTTTGATGAATGTTTCAACCAGGTGAATACATTGAGGCTTGCCCAGTGTAGTTGATTGTGAGGGTGGCCCAGGCAAAGCTATCGATCAGGATAGGGCCGGCAATTTTTGATACAATCTTTTGGCACGGACACGATACATATTTAGATGAATTTGGATTTAGAATAAATTGATTCGAATCATAAATTAGTTGATCTATTTATGGTACGATAAATTCATATCTTAAGGTCAATTTATCTATGACAAGATAAATTCGTATTTTAAGTGAATTGATATGTGTAATCTGTTTTGTGTAATTTGTTTTAACTTGTTTAATTAAATGGGTTAAAATGGATTAACAGGTTATATGACATGTTTAAATATATTTATTTTAAGATTATTTGAGTGTAAATGAGGAAAATTAAAAAATTATAATTTTAATCTAAAAAAAATAATGATGGAATTTAGAGCTGTGAAGTAGCATAGTAAGTAATTAAATTATTTTTATATTATTTTAATTTTTTTGATTAAATTTTTATTATTTTAGTTAAATTTTGTAAATAAATCAAATAGCTAAACGGATCATTAGGTGGATCGTATATTCGTTTGACTCGTTAATATGATTATTAATCATGTTAGAAGGATTGTATCGTGTCAATCTGTACATGTTCGTGTTATGTTTCGCAGATTGATCCATTTAATTAAATGGATCATGTTTAGATTGAGTTAATTTGTATTATACATTCAGATCGATACGATTCATTTATGTCTTGTGAACATGAATTGTCAGTCCTAAATCAGAGCTATAACTTCTCTTGTTCTTCTTTAATCTCTTATATGATTATCGAAAACCTCATTTCTTGTTCTTCTTTAATCTATTATATGATTATAGAAAACCTCATTGAACATTTTTTGAAGAAATAGAGCTCTAGTGGATATACGAGCTTGTTGGCTAAATTGATAAGCCAAAAAGTTACTGTCCAAATTTTTTTGTCTTTTTTATCGATCATGACTAGCACGGTAGCAATTTTATTGCAGGCACTCAAAGTTGTTCTTCTGATAACTCGAGGATTTTGCCCCTCGCAATAAAAACAAAAATCTATAGTTAATAGAATTTTGGTACAAAAGCTTAAGATTGCATTTGGTAGCTAGCAATCTATTTAAATTATCGGTAATTTAAAATGAGCCCATCAAATTATCATATTTGGTATGCTTTTTGGGTGGCAATCCAGATTACCTTGACAATCTATATTGCCTTTCAAGAGACAATTTAGATAGTCTTGAGGAAGGATGGCTATCCAGATTATCACTTCTTTGGTAATATTTCAAAAAAAATTTTGGACAATATTATCCTTCAAAAATATCACACAAAATTTGTTTCTCCGACTACGGTGGTGCCATTAATGGAGGCTAGCCCCGCCGCCGCCTCTCCCTCCCTTTATCCCAATAGGCTCCTCCCATTCCTCCAATGGCCGTGGAGATGGCGACGATGATGAAGAGGAGCGTGGGCTCCTCGCGAACTCCAAGACCTCCAAAAAGAAGGTATTTGAACAAAAGCCCGAGGTTTTCTCATGCCGTGCCATTGCCTCTCCACTCTCCTCTCACCTTTCCGTTGCCTGCACCCTGCACCTCTTTGGCCCCTCCATTCGAGTCTGGGCCCCTCTCATCCCAATGGGCTCCTCCCACTTCTCTCATGGCCATGGAGACGATGATGACAGCCACGATGACGAAAAGGAGCATGGGCTCCTCGCAAACTCCAAGATCTCTAAGGAGAAGGTCCTTGAGCAAGAGTTTGAGGTCCTCTTATGCCGCATCGTTGCCTTTCCGCTCTCTCTCTAGCTCTCCATTGCCGGCTCCTCGTGCCTCCTTGACCCTTCCATCTGAATCTGGGACCCTCCTCCCATCCCAATGGGCTCCTCCTATTCCTCACATGGTCGTAGAGATGATGATGACGGCGACGACGATGAAGAAGAGCGTCGGCTTCTTGCGAACTTCAAGATCTCCAAGGAAAAGGTTCTCAAGTAAGAGCTCGAGGTCCTCCCATGCTGTGCCGTTGCCTCTCTGCTCTCCCCCTAGCTCTCTGTGCCGGCACCCCACGCCTCCTTGGCCCCTTCATCCAGATTTGGGACCCCTACAACATCCTTCTCCCCCCAACTCTGCTTGTGTCTGCGATCTCATCTGGAGGCCCTATGGACTAGGCCATAGATGTGCTCCTTATTGCTCATGGCGAGCGAGAGGTTGGTTTGCGGTCGGATTTGGTCGGCGGGTGGTGGCCAGTGGTGGGGCTGACCTCCAAAGAAGAGCGCCAGGCCAGAGCTTTGGTCGTGTTCAAAAGTGTGAGATTTACTTTTATGTACACATCGTTGTTGGATGGGACGAGGGTCACTGTGGTCTTTATTTGTGTCACATCATCTTTCCTGCTAGCTGTGCATTGGCTAAAGATCCACTTGCCATCTCTGTATGGCCCATCGCATCATCAATCCCTTTATAAGCAGAGATAAAGAGGAGACCCCTAGGTACGCACGTGTGTGCCCTCTACACTTGTACCCTCTTGTGATTTTCTCTCTTTCTCCTTTGTTATATCAGATTTCTGATTTGATTGTCAGAGGGTCCTCGTTGGAGCCAATTCTGGTCAGAACTTGTTTTGCAGGAATATCGTTTCGGTGGTCTCCAGTCCGCTCTAGTTGCATTAGTACATGGTCAAAAATCTTCCATAATGTATTGGCACTAGAGGAAGGATCTAGGCCTGTTCTAAGGAGAGGAGAGAACCGTGCAACTACTATAGCACTGTGCAAAGGGATATCTTTTCGTCGGTCGAATGCTACTGCTTCTCAACCGACAGACAATCCACCCAACCCATAAACTCAGACATCACCGTTGGAAGTACCTCCACTGACTGCTCCACCATTTGAAGCTATTGTCGGCATGAATCAATTCAACTTACTGGTTCAACAAGTTCAAGATCTAACTATGGTGGTGCAAGTAATACAGAAAGATAACCCTCTACCACCTGTTGCATTTTTTCCCAAGCATCCTCAGGTCCCCCCACAAAGATAGACTAACCAGAGTCGCTTGAGGGACTCGAAGCGCAATGCTCGATGGTCTCTGAGTCCTCACTCAGAGTATGACCACTTCAGACCATGCTTGCTCTCCTCATTCTAGAGCATATACCACCTGAGATGCAGACATCGATCATAAGCTTAAAGAGATGAGCCAAATGATTGAGGCCTTATAAAATTGAGCTCCAGCAAGGGATGATGGAAACAGCACTGATCCCCCTTTTAGCATTGAAATCATGAGTTAGCCACTCCCTCACCATTTTAAGATGCCCCAGTTGGAAAACTATGATGGGTCCGCTGACCCTGTGGATCATTTGGAAAGTTTCAGGACAGTAATGCTTCTTCATGGAGGCACTGATGCCACCCTCTGTACGGCTTCTCTCAACTTTGAAAGGTGTGGCCCGATTCTGGTATTCTAGCCTGAAGCCATGAACAATTTTCTCCTTCATCCAAATGGGTCATAAAAAAAATGGGCTACCTTTTTGTGACCCATTTTGTTAGTAGTAGAAGGTAGAAAAAAAGGTCTGACTCTTTAACAACATCAAGCAGAAAGAAGGAGAGTCTCTCCAAGCCTATCTTGGCCTTTTTAATGTGGTCATATTGGACGTACGCGATCTAGATCAGTCGATCGTAATGACCATCTTGAAGGGTGGACTTTTGAAGAACAGTTTCTGGTACTCCTTGGAGAAGTCCTATCTCCATGATTTTGTAGAGATGCTAGCCAGAGTAGAAAAATATGCTCGAGCTGAGGAAGCTTTTGAAGATGGACCCATGTCCGGGATAACTCTTGGAGAAGGGAAAAAGGAAGAGCTTGAGAAGGCCTGACCATCGAAAAATCAAAAAAAAGACTCTCGATAGTCCCGATCCCCACCCGACGTGCAACCGATCGCAGACTCCCTCGAGGGGATGCCAACAACGGAGCCCAGTTGAGAAGCAACGCTTGTCTCCACCCAGAAAATTTATCAATTATACTCCCCTTAATGTTCCCTGAACGCAAGTTCTTATGGAGGTGCGTGGCTAGATCCCTCAACCCCAAAGAATGAGGGGGAACCTAATGTGTAGAAATTTGAACAAGTTCTGTCTATACCATTGTGACCACAGTTAAGACACCAAAGACTGCATCCAGCTACGGGATGAAATTGAAAAACTTATTCACCATGGGCATCTGTACTGATTCATTAGGCACCACCTCGAACATCGTGAAGATCACTGAAGAGATCCTCCACAGTAGGAGTAGTGGCAAGAACTCCCAGAAGACCGACCCCCGATTGGGATCATCAATGTAATAGCAAGGGGGCATTGGCCCTAGATTGAAGAAGAAGCCGAATCATCTAAGAAGCTGAAGATTGAGGAGCCCATCAACTTCACCAAAGAAGACATTCAAGGAGTCTTGTACCCGCATAATGATGTGGTGGTTGTAACTTTGAATATAGAAAATTATGATATACGTCGTGTCCTGATAGATAATAGAAGCTCAACGGATGTGTTGTTTTATGATGCTTGTTCCAAAATGAAAAATACTCTCCGAGTGCTTGGGATGGCTAGATGCTCCCTTGGTGGGGTTTACGGGTGACGCGATACCTGTGGAAGGTGTTGTCATGTTGTCCGTAATTGTTGGCCAAACCCCACGATGGTCGATGGCTCAGGGGACTTCTTAGTAGTGCGAGCATCTTCTGCATACAATGCCATCATCGGATGCCCAAGACTCAATGCCCTTCGAGTAGTGGTGTCCACTTACCATCTCCAGATAAAATTTTTGACTCATGAGGGGGTCGGTGAGGTTTGGGGGGATCAGGCTTTGGCGCGCTAGTGCTATTTGGGGGGATCAGGCTTTGGCATGCTAGTGCTATACCATCATGCTTCAGGATGCCAAACAACTTGGGACTTACCCCATTGATTGGTTGGACACCCACGACGACCTGATCGAAGAATGTGGGGAGCCAGTGGAAGACCTAGAGGCAATCCCGTTAAACAATGGGAGCTCGGAGCATGTGGCACAAATTGGATCTAAACTGGATTCTGAAGTAAGAAAGCAACTTGTTTCCTTTTTGTAAAAAAATACAGACATTTTTGCTTGGACTCCCACAGACGTGCCTGGGGTTGACTCCACAGTAATGATGCATCAACTGAATGTCAAGCCCACCTATCGCCCAGTGAAGCAGAAGAGGAGGAATTTCACCCTCGAACGATAAAGGGCCATGGCCGAAGAAGTAGAGAAGTTGCTTAAGGCTAACTTCATTCAAAAAGTGACTTATCTTGACTGGATCGCTAATGTGGTTTTAGTAAAAAAAGATGAATGGCAAATGATGGACCTATATAGATTTTATGAATTTGAATAAGACATGCCCGAAGGATAGCTACCCTTTGCCTTCTATTGATCAGTTAGTAGATGCTACTTCAGGGCATGAACTTCTCACCTTCATGGATACCTTCTCAGGATACAATCAAATTCAGATGGCATCTGAAGATGAGGAAAAGATTGCCTTTATTACTAACCGAGATCTCTTCTTTTATAGGGTTATACCGTTCGACCTAAAGAATGCAGGTGCCACCTACCAGTGCCTAGTGAATAAAATATTTGAACATCAGATTGGCCAAAATATGGAGGTCCATGTAGATGATATGCTTGTCAAAAGCAAGGCTTCATGCTGCCATGTGGATAACCTTAAGGAGACCTTTGCCACACTTCAGAGATACTGGATGAAGTTAAACCCAGCGAAATACACATTTGGTGTAACCTCAGAAAAATTCCTGAGGTTCTTAGTGTCGAATCAGAGCATGGAAGCTAATCTAGAAAAAATTAAAGCCATTCAAAGCATGAGTCCTCCGAAAACTGTGAAGGAGGTTCAGAGTCTCACTGGATGGGTGGCAGCGCTAAACCGATTCATGTCTAGATCGGCCGAACGGTGTCTCTCATTCTTCAAGATTCTGAGACAACCCAAAGACTTTTTGTGGGCTGTAGAATGCAATTGTGCCTTTGAGAAGCTGAAGAGCTACCTGACTTCCCCACCACTTCTCAGCAAGTCGAGCATGGGTGAAGAGTTATACTTGTACTTGGTAGTTTCTTCAGTTGCGATGAGCTCTGTCTTGGTTCGGGAGCAAGAGAAATTTAAAAATCCATTTATTATGTTAGCTGAACCCTCCATGATGTTGAGACTCGATACATCAAAATAGAGAAGCTTATTTTTGCCCTCATCATCTCTGCTCGTAGACTTTGGTCCTATTTCTAGGCATACCCAATTGTAGTCATGACTGATCAATCCTTAAAGGCGGCCTTACATCGGCCCGATACTTCAAGATGATTGGCGAAATGAGCGATTGAACTCACAAAATTTAGAATAGAATTCAAATCTCGATCTTCCATTAAAGCTCAAGCTCTGTCTAATTTCATAGTAGAATGCACTATTCCCAAAGGCCCAACGGAGCTGAAAGTAGCTGAAGGAGCTGGGGTACCTGATCAGGACCCACCCCATGTGCAAAGTGAATTTTGGATTGTGAACATGGATGGATCGTCTAGCCCTGCTGGATCTGGTGTAGGACTGTTGCTTTCTGGACTAGATGGGTTCACCGCAGAATACGTCTTATGATTGAATTTTTTCACAACCAATAATGAAGCTGAATATGAAGCCCTTTTGGCTGGGCTAAGAATTGTGCAAGAACTAGAAGTCAATAAGCTAAAAATCTACACTGACTCTCAACTAGTAGCTGGCCAAGTTAAAAGAGAGTACGAGGCACAAGAGGAGAATATAAAAAAAACCTCTCAAAGATAAAGAATTTCATTTCAATATTTTTTGATTTTGAAATTCAGCACGTACCCTGAGTAGAGAACTCGAGGGCTGATCTACTCTCCAAATTAGCTACCTTGATGCCAGGTGATCTTCCAAGGGGTTTGTTCTTCAAAGAATTAGAGAAGCCAAGTCTTGAGGATCTGATCCAAGTTCTATAGGTCGATGAAGAGCCTAGTTGGATCGACCCCTTTGTTCATTTCTTAAGGAATGGAATCTTGCCGGCCGACTTGAAGAAAGCCAATAAAATCAAGCATCAGGCCCCTCATTATATCCTCCATGAAGGCAAACTTTACAAACGATCCTTCTCCTTGCCACTTTTTAGGTGTCTTCGTCCCATCGAAGATGAATATGCCCTCCGAGAGGTACATGAAGGGATATGTAGAAACCATATGATCGATAAATCGCTGGCCTATAGATTACTTCGACAGAGGTATTATTGGCCCAAAATGCAAGATGATGCAGTCAACTTCATCAAACACTGTGATCAGTGTCAGAGGATCACCAATATTTAGCACTTACCGACTACTCCATTAGCCCCAATTATAGCCCCCTGGCCATTTATGCAATGAGGGATGGATATCCTGGTCTCTTTCCTCCAGCTTCGGAATAAAGAAAGTTCCTACTTGTAGCGATCGACTACTTCACTAAATGGGTGAAAGTCGAACCTTTAGCCAAGATTATTGAGGCTAAAGTAATGGACTTCATCTGAAAGTCCATCATTTGCAGATTCGGCCTCCCACGAGTGTTGATCATGGACAACGGGTATCAGTTTTCTGGGTTAAGGTTTGCTGAGTTCTGTCAAGAACGAGGCATTTCTCAACATTTTACTTCTATGGGGCATCCCAGGCAAACGGTGAGGCCAAAGTTATCAATCGAACTCTCCTGTAGGGATTGAAGGTCAGGATCAATCGAGCCAAGGGAGCCTGGGTAGATGAGCTTTATAGCGTACTATGGGCCTACAGAACCATCCAAAGGACTCCGACAGGTGAGATCCTTGTCACCTTTCCTTCGGAATAGAAGCCATTATACAGGTGTGTTGGGTGGATGTCTGGCCAGGACACCACCTCCCAAGATCTTTTCAGTACCACGCAATATAGCAGAAAGAAAGAAAAAATAAAAAAAAAAAAAAATAATCAAAATACGTGGATCAGCCACAAAAGGGCTCGCCTCCATGGAGCATGCGAACTTCACTATGAAAAAGAAATTTTACAAGAGGAGATCTCACCCTCAAACCTTGTACACCCAATTCTCTCTCACCTGAAGTTTTCCTCACAAAAGTTCTCTCTCTTGGAAGACCCCCTGCACCCCTGAAGTGTCTGGCGACCGCTGTCCAGGAGCCTCCTGCTCCTTCTCTCTCAGCGCTTCCACCTTTCTCTTCTCTTGGGTTTCGTACAGGCTTCGTACGGCGAAAAACCCGAACCACCTGCTTCACTGTTCGTCACAGGGCCCTTTTAAAGGGTTAAACAGGGTTTAAACCTAATTAGATTAGGTTTAAGAGTCCTAAACAAGCCAAATCAACCTCCTGAACCGTCGGATCGTCATCGGAAGCTCCCTGGGCCATCCGATCGCGATCGGTCCATGAAATAGTGCCGTGGACTGCGTGAAACATGTGGGAAATGCCTACGTGGTCCACAGGCCCAGTCGTGGACCGTCTGGTCCACGGTGGACCAGGGCAACAGGGCCACCAGGGCCGGCCCGCTCCCGCTCCCGCGCACGGGCTTGCCCGCGCCTGGGCCGCGCGCCCGGTTGGGCCGCACGCCCGCCTGGGCCGTGGGCTTGGGTCGCGCATCCCGCACGCTGCCGCCTGCGGCCGCACCGCTGCCGCCCGCTGCCGGTTGCCGGCGGTCCTCCGCCATCTCGAATCTCGTGCCGACTTCAAAAGCTCGTATCTCCTCCATCCGAGCTCCGTTTCAGATGATCTTGATCTCGTTGGACTCCATTTTTCACCGCGAACCTCGCTGTGGGCTCAATGTAGGCTGAATCTTGAGGCATCAAATTCTAACAATCTCCACCTTGACTCGATATTCGGTCTCCTCCAAACTCTGAGAGCTTCTGGATCTCCTCGCCCCCATACCCTGGGGCAATTTCCTGTTGATCATGGATGGGCAAACATGGGAGTCGAGCCGAGCTACTCGATCCCATCTCTGTCGTATGCTGTGCTTCTCCTGACCTGAGACCTGCTCGGGGTATCATCCTGCGGTAATAGGAATCTCACCTTGTGATGTTGTCTCTTATCCTCCCGAGTCTCCTGTCTCATGCCCGATCCACCTCCTGGAGCTCCACCTCGCTCTGGGCTCCACCTGGCTCCCAAAGCTCCACCTCGCACTGGGCTCCCCGTCAGGTAATAATATCCTCTGCTCTCCTTCTTTTCCTCCAGCACAATCCTATTACCGTGTAGCACCCTCAGGATTCTTTCACCAGCTACCATCCTGTGGCCTCTCGAATCCAGTCTGCTAAGTGAGATAAGATTCCGCCTGAAATCGGGTATGTATCGGACCTCTCTGCTCCTCTCTTGCTCCTCTCTGCAATATACATGATAGGGGCATGCAGAATCTAATATCTATTGCTGGGAAGAAGTAGATACCTCATCAGATATCTTCAGGACATCTCCATCTAAATCGCTGCCGGCCGTCGCTACAGCAGCCACCATCCGATTTTTGAGTTGAGGGCAATCTCTGGCTAGATGCCCCAACTCCTCACACCGGTAACATCTGATTTTGCTTAAGTCCCTCCTGGACTTAGATCGCCCTCGTTGCGATCTCCTGTCGCTCCGTCTACCACCTCCTGCTCCTCTAGAAGCCACTAAAGCTGAGCTATCGCCACCTGAGCTTGAAGCTGGGTTCTCCCTCCTGAGAATCTCATTCTGGAGTATCGCCGCGGTGACCTCATCCATCTTGATGGTGCTCTTTCCTACTAGAAGAGCAGTCACCAAGGACTCGTACGAAGGGGGAAGCGACGCCAGCAAAACCAGCACCCTGATCTTCTCCTCAACGTTCTCGCCAACGTTGAGGAGGTCAGTGAGGATCTTCTGGAAGTGGCTCAGATGCTCCTGCACGCTCTGTCCTCAGTCATCCATAGTTGGTAGAACTGCCTCCAGAGGAAAAGAGTGTTGGTGAGAGATTTCGTCATGTACAACTCTTCGAGCTTCGACCACAGCACCGTCGGGGAAGTCTCGCTCAGCACATGGATCACCATCTCATCCGCCAGGTACATGCGGATGGTACTCACTGCCTGCATCTGTAGCCATTTCCAATCCCGCACCTCCATGGTGGTCGGCTTCTCATCGCACAAGAGAGCTTCGATCAATCTCCGTTGGATGAGCACGTCCTTCACCCTTGCCTGCCACAAGAAAAAATTGCTCTTACCATCAAACTTGTTGATCTCCATCTTGATTGTTTTTGTCTTCTCCATCTTCAGTCTTGCTCACCACCACTGCAATCTGCATCCTTGTACCGCCTTACTCTGATACCACTTGTTGGGTGGATGTCTGGCCAGGACACCACCTCCCAAGATCTTTTCAGTACCATGCAATGCAGCAGGAAGAAAGAAGAAGCAAAACAAAAGGAAAACAATCAAAATATGTGGATCAGCCACAAAAGGGCTCGCCTCTACGGGGCATGCAAACTTCACTATGAAAAAAAATTTTACAAGAGGAGACCTCACCCTCAACCCTTGTACACCCAATTCTCTCTCACCTGAAGTTTCCCTCACAAAAGCTCTCTCTCTCTTGAAAGACCCCCTGAATCCCTGAAGTGCCTGGCGACCGCTGTCCAGGAGCCTTCTGCTCCTTCTCTCTCAGCGCTTCTGCCTCTCTCTTTCTTCTCGGGTTCGTACGGTGCGAGAAAACCAACCACCGCCCTCTCTATTCGTCACAGGGCTTTTTATAGACCTTAATCACCACTTAGATCATGATTAGGACTCTTTAATCAACCCAAATCATGTCCCAGACCGTCGGATCAAGATTGAGAGCCACCTGGGCCCTCCGATCGCACTCCGGTCCATGGAATAGTGCCGTGGATCATGAGAAATGCGTGGGAAACGTCCACGCGGTCCACAGGCCCAGCCGTGGACCGCCCGGTCCACGGTGGACCAGGGCAAATGGGAGAGCCGCCTGGGCCGACCGCACGAGCGGGCCTGGGCCACGCCTGCGCGCGAGCCTGGGCCGCGCCTGCGCACAGGCCTGCGCGCGCCTGGGCCGCGCGCCCACCTGGGCCCGCGCCAGGCTGGGCCGCGCGCCCGCCTGGGCCGCCCGCCCGCGTGGGTTGCCCATCCTGCGTGGGCCTGGGTCGCGCATCCCGCGCGCTGCCGCCTGCGGTCGCACCGCTGCCGCTCGCCGCGGTCGCCGGTGGTCCTCCGCCACCTCGAATCTCGTGCCGACTTCAAAAGCTCGTATCTCCTCCGTCCGAGCTTCGTTTTAGGTGATCTTGGTCTCGTTGGACTTCGTTTTTCACCGCGAACCTCGTTGTGGGCTCAATGTAGGCTGAATCTCGAGGTATCAAATCCTAACAAGGTGGAGATCAGACTTCCATCATTTTGGGTCGAGAACTACAATACTGAAACCAACGTGGAATGACTCTGAGCAAACCTAGATCTGCTAGAAGAAGTTTGTGAAAAAGTGCGAGTTCAGATGGTAGCCTACCAACAGAAAATGGTCCGATATTACAACTCCCGTGTCAAAAATAAAGAATTCAGAATCAACGATCTGGTCCTATGCCGAACCGAAGACTCCCAACCTACGAAATATGAAAAGTTGGCTCCCAGATGGAAAGATCCTTATCAAGTAGAAGGAATTGCCAGACCCAAAACCAATCACCTAAAGCGGCAAGATGGAACACCCCTATCTCATCCTTGGAACTAAGAAAACCTCTGCATGTACTATAGATGATGTATCTGGTTAATAAATGCCGCATCCCTCTTTAAATGATCTCATATTCTCTCTGGCCTCCGGCTCAAGTCTAATGCATACCTTACTGAGTTCACAGCAATAATGCATCTCAAAACAAAAAGATAAAAACAATGTGCAAAAATAAGATATGCTTTACTAGAATAGTTCCATTTCATTTCATTGTAAATACTGTTTACAAGAGCAAAAAGACACATACAAACAAAGGAAAAGGGAAAGCACCACACAGAACAAAAAAAAGAAGACATAAAAAAATCCGACGATGTTCCATTAGACCAGTGATAATCCATTAACGTCAAGGCTAAGTTCCAGGACAAAGACCATCTGATCTTCGTCAATCGGTGATGTCTCATTAGACCAATGATAATCCATCAACACCAAGGGTAAGATCTAGGACAAGGACCATCTAATCTTCATCCGAAGAAAAGGCTCCAACCTCTTCATCACTATTATCAGGGCGGAGGCAGTGCAGATCCAACTTCGGCTCCAGGCGATGGATACGGGCCTTGCAATCCTCAAAATCCTGGATGAAGCCGATGATGGAGGCATCGAGAAGCTCTCCCTTGAAGGCCTTTGAGACCTTATACTCTGTGATACAGTGGAGTCAAGCCTCTTTGAAGGCCTCAGCAGTCGTGCCCTGACTGATGGCTTTGACGTAAGCGGAGGACCTTTCTCCCAGAACTCTAGGAGAGGGAGAGGGAGAGGGAGAGGGATGAACAATCGGAGGAGGCTTCGGTGACCTGCTCATCGCCCATCCCGACTTTCACCATCCCCTTGAAAGTTCGACCTTCTTTTTGGCTGCATCTTTCACCTGTCATAGGGAAGGCTCCATATGGACAAATTATCAAGAGGGGAGAAGTGTCAGAGTGAATAGATCACTTGAAAAAGAGAGACTCCAATTTATAAGGATGCCGAACAGGGTGCGCCCCTTCATTCAGCAACCACGCCGCACCACATGTCTTAACCTCGAAACATCAATCGATGTGTTTGTTCTTGGAGTTGTCAAGGAATAATCGCTAGGATATTTCAAGAACCATTTTGCTCAGAAAATGGAGCTCATCTTAATGGCATGGGGACTATCAAATATCTTACGACCACTTGTTCTGATTCTCAGGTGCGACTATTGGTTTTCCCACTCCATACCGTTGACTTCGGCAACTAAATAGAGAGGAACGATCTGTTTAACCCCTGAAGGGCCAAACTTATCTTTTGACGAGTCAGAATGTAAGTGAAACCTCCACCTATTCGATGAAAGTGCAAAGAAAGTTCCCACCTATTCGGTGGGAGTGCAAGTGAATCCCCCACCTATTCGATGGGAGTATAAATGAAGCCCCCATCTACTCAGTAAGAATGCAAAGGAAGCTCCCACCGAATGGTGGGAGTGCAAATGAAGCCCCTACCAACTCGATGGGAGTGTAAAGAGAGCCCTCACCTATTCGGTGGGAGTGCAAGTGAAGCTGCAAATAAAGCCCCCACCTATTCGGTGGGAGTACAACTGAAGCCACCACCTACTTGATGGGAGTACAAATGAAGCCCTTACCTACTTGATGGGAGTACAAAAGAAGCCCCTACTTGTTCGATGGGAGTGCAAGTGAAGCCCCCACCTATTTAGTGGGAGTACAAATGAAGCCCCCACCTATTGATAGGAGTGTAAATGAAGCTCCCATCTATTCGGTGGAAGTGCAAAAGAAGCCTCAACCTACTCAGTGGGGATGCAAAAAAAGCCCCCACCTATTCGATGAGAGTGCAAGTGAAGCCTTCACCTATTCGATGAGAGTGCAGACAAAGCTCCCACGATATTAGTATTACCCACACTGTCAAAGATCTAAGGTCGGTTATTCACATGTTTGTTAGATTGTGATGGTATCACAAACTCTTCGCATGCATCCCCACGTTTATCCAAAAGTAAGATGGAAGCTACTCACTAGAGGATCGGACCCTGAACAGCTTCGGGATTGGTCGCTCTCCTGACCCCAAGCAGAAGCTTGAAGGCCCTTATGATGGAAAGATTCTAAACATATAGTATTCCCACTAATCCAACCTAATTAGCACGAAACAGCCAAATACGATCAAAAAATGAAAGTGCAAGAAATTAGACATGGGCAATGTAAGTTCTGCCATAGTTCAAATATTATATTTATGATGATTACAAGGTAAAGCATCATCATAAGTACGATTATACAAATGTGAGAAAAAGCAAGAAAAAGAAAAATGGGAGCTGATATCTTCTCTGCATCGCTGCTAGCATGGTGGCTTTTCTACTTACTATTGATGGAGTCCTCACCGATCCAGTCGGAAAGCAGCACGGCACCAGCGATGGTGGGTAAAGCTAGCATCAGTAGGCCATTGAAGGCCCCAGGGATGAGATCTCTAGGTAGTAAAGATTGGTCCACATTGAAGAGCAATCATGCAGCCCGCTGGCCATCCCTCTTGGAAGTACATGCTCCACAAAAACACCATGAGGGACTACCATTGAAGCTATATCCGATTTGGGCATGGTGCTGGGACAATCCTTCAAGGCTACGGATCCACTCTTCTCCCGAGTAAGATGACTATTTCCAATACCTCCCAAGCTAAATTAAAGTTTATTAGGCGACTCCCCTTTCTTAGGTGACAAGCGGCAAGAACGACCAGAAAGGATGGCACTTGTGCTTGCAGAGAAGATTCCCATCATGCATCTATGGCAAAAGATGCTGCCCCATTACTCCATAGCACCCAGGATGTGGAGCTCCTCTCAGATGCCCTTTTCCCTATAAAGAAGGCTAAAAGTCAAACATCTCATGACCACCTCTATTAACCAGCATAACGTGGCGACCGAGGGGTAGTTACAAGCACCACTCTGGTTGACGGGCACTTAGCACAGATGTGTATGAAGCAGTCGTATTGTCTTGTCTCACTTTTTCCAAGCCCTGGAATGAGTACTCAACACGAGTACAAAAACATCAATGTGCCCCAAAATGTCACAAACAAAACCTCTAGTTAAAGTGGTACTCTGTACTTTCGATTGAGGCCTATGCAATTGTGTCCTGTTTGATATCCAAATGCAGAGAAGAATACATTGGTCAAATATTAAATTCGAATCAAAGCATACCCCCGCTGATTTTTGAGCATTCGATCTGGAAACAAGAACAAAACCGAAGCTTATGCTTGTTACAGGTTAAGAACTTGCCCGAAGTTTGACTAAAGATGGACCAAAGCCTAAAATGAAACTATCGATCCTAATTAGGATCATCACCAAACTCTACAAAGCCCATCCCTGAGGTGTAAATCCCCTTGAGGCCAAACTTTGGCACATGTCACCGATCCAACCTAGTCAACATGAAATAAGAAAAATGTTTTGGAGGAAAGAATCACAAGAAATCAAGCAAATATAGAATAAGATGTTCTAAATGAAACATTTCATTCACACAATTACGGAAGGATTATAGTAGATACAATAAAAAGCAAGAAACAAATCCTTTCTGGCCATGAAGAATTACAAAACCGATGTCCTTTTCAAGGAACCTCGGGAACTAGGGACAAGTACTTTGGCCGAGCTCTCCTGCTCTTTAGATTTGATCTTCGAAATATCAAGAAGGCTAGTGTCCACCTTAGAAAAAAGTTCAAAACTTGCACTTCACATTCTTCAAACACCGCTTTAAAAGCTTGGCGAGATGCATTAGCAAGTCAAAAATCTGCCTCCCTTTGGATGGCTTCAAATATGGCTGCCTTGCTTTTAACTTTGCCTTTGGCAACCCTCCTAGCAGCTTTCCTCTCCACTAGCTTAATCCAAAGCTCCACCATCTCCGATCTTTCTTTAGCAATCATCTAGTGGAGGTCTTTGTTAGCCCGCTCGGATGAGGCAAAATTGCATTAGAGCTTAGCCAATAGCTGTTGTTCCTTTTTGATTGTCCGATTATTATCAGTAATTTGTAGCTACTCCGAGCGAAGTTTCCCATCATGTTGTCTTATTCAAACGATCTATCTCCATCGAGCTTTGCTTATAGCCTTGTTGGTAGTGTCCCTTTCTTCAACTAATTTGCACTTTCGGGCAATATAATTGCATAAATTTTGTCGAGAATCCTCACGAACATGACTTACTTCGATCGAAAGCTCTTCACATTTTTTAGTCATTATTAGCAGCTCCTGTTTAGCCTTGACTGCTATCTTCCTTGCCCTAGCCAATGCCTTCTATAGCACTCTGACTCATGGCTGGATCGGCAACACCGACATTACAGCAGGGTAACTAGTTTGTTGTCTGCATCGGCCCAACTGAAAGCATATGCTAAACATCAGAAGAGACCATTTGTGCAAAAAGAGCACAACACAAATAAAAATAAGAAAAGAACTTTCTTTTTCATTAATTCAAAAAGTTGTTTACATCACTTTCAAGCTAAAGTGAAAAATACAAAAAAAATCCTAAACTTTCCTAACTTTAAGCGAGGCTTCAATGGGAGATCCCGAAGCCCCTTCGGTTGGTAGCATTTCAGTTGGATTCGGAGATTCAATGGGCATCATCGCTTCGGGCTCCTGTACCCCTTCAGTTATACTAGGTGCCGAACCCCCTTCAGTTTCTACCTCTGCTGTGACCCCCAAAAAAATCAGGTTGAGGTCAGGGAAGCGCTCTGTGATATTCTCCTGAAATCCTTTTTACCCACAGCATAAGCTTCAAGGGTGAAATCCACTTTAATCTTAGAAAGATCCATGGACTCCCGAAAAGCCTCCACTGCTAGTCGTTCAGCTTCAACAACTTGACTTTCCATCCTCTTTTTGATCTCAAGGACTTCAGCTTGGGCCGCTCGTCATCTTTCCTTCTCTGTGACTAAATTGGTATCGGCCTTCTTTCTTCCCTCCTTTGCCTGACCTTATCCACCTTTGCCCTCTCTAGTTCCTTCCTTAAGTCTTCGGCCACCTTGGCTTGAACTTGGGCTTTGGCTTTGGCAACCTTCAGCTTCTCTTGTGCCTTGGTAACCTTCAGCTTTGTTTCTCTCATCGAGTTTATGAAGGCCACAACATGACGCCCTAGCTAGACCAATTAAGCCAAATTAGCAAAAATACAAAGAAAATGAGAAAAGTCCTAGAGAACTTACTCGAACGAGGAAAGACACCGACTTTTTTTGCCACATCCTAAGACTTTGCCGCTCCATCCTCGAGACGTCAGGCTCGTGCAGTATCCCCTCTGACACCCTTCAGGCATTCTTATAATCCTCTATAGTAGTACCCTTGGGGACTCCGGCTGAACACTCCTACTGGTCCACCTGATCAGGAGTATAAGCTAATGTCTTACCTTCCTAGGGAACTAAAAAGACCTCCGATCTTGGGATAGCAGCCTCCGAAGATGGCATTGGAGGAACTTCGGTTGGTGGAGGGGGCACTGAAGACACCTCCCTCGCACTCGCCTTCACGGGCCGTGGTTTCTTAACGACCCCCATGGCAACTGGGAGGGCCCCCCTTTTTTTTTGTTGCTACGTGCTCCCCTTTCGAAGCCCCTCATATTCTTATTGGGTGTTTCCTTTTTGGAGTGATTCGAGCTCTTCTGACCTCATACCTGCATTACCCGATAGTTAATAAATTAAAGGCAATAAAAAGAAAATGAAAAGCTAGGGTCGGCCGAACTGACCTCCAGAATTAGCTGAACTCAGTCCGATGCGGAAGAGGGACTATTTCAATAGCAAATCTTTCACAAAAAAAATCTTATTCTCCCGCAGTAGCTAAGAGTTACGAAGATCCTCCCCCTCCAGTTTTGGGACATCAAACATAGCCTTCCTCAGTCAACCCCCATTTGGTAATGCTAATGACTCAAGAAAAGGATCCGAAACAAAGAGAAATTGCTCCTTCCACTCATGAACGGAGGAAGGAGCCCCTTTTATCAGGGCAAAAGCATCCTTTGAAGGACAAACATACTATCAGTCTGTAGTACATCTCTTTAAAGTAAAAAAAGATCAAAAGAGAGGAATGGAAGGACAGATGCCAGCCAAAGAACAAGCGACCATAAATTGAATAATGAATCAGAAAGAATTAGGAACAAAAGAACATGGAGAAAGATTGAAGAAATGAAAAACTTCTATAATAAAGGGGTGCACGGGAAGCCGATGCTTGGCTCGAAATGACTCCTCATAGAGGCCGATCCATCCTGTAGGAGGTTGCTAGTCCTACCATTAACACCCGGGAGTTCTAGCTTAAAAGAAACCAGAATCCTATATCGAGCATGGATTAAATCCAAATCCTTTGGACTTAGTACGGACTCGATCATGTCAGATGCAAAGGTCAATTCACCTTTGCGCCCGATATCGTTTCCCTCAACACTTCCACTCGATGCCAGAGAATGGCTTGAAGATTAGCTCCCGCTGGAGCCCTTGGTGTTGGCCATTAAGAATCAAGGAGAGGATAGAAAAGGGAAAGGAAAAGTGGTGGGAAGAAACAAGAACCCACCTGTCGAAGGAAAGGAACGGAGGAAGAAATTGCCGATGGGGATGACTAGTCACCTGAGGAATGGAGAGCGAAAGAACTTTAGAAAATGAAACTACAAAGTACTCGAAGAACAAGTGTTAAGCTATGCACCTTTAAACCCTCCCTTTAAAAGGCAACTGCGACCCCAAATTTGAAATCATCAGCAATTGATAGCTAGGTAGTGCTTGGCACCCCCTCATTGGTCAACACAAATGAGAAGCAGCCCATTATGAGAAACTCCAAAAATGAAGTGCGCCATTTTTTGAATCTTACAAAAATCGGTCCCTCTCCTCTAGCCATTAATGGTTGACGCAATGCCCTCTTTCTTGAAAGAATGCCCTCCTGACTCCAAATGGATGCACTCTCTCTATCACTTGTTGTACTCCCATTTTTCGAACCATCTAAGTTTTGAACTTGAGAGTAGGGGGGCTTATATGGGGGGGTAATACGTTGGCTATAGCAAACTAATGAAAGTTGGGATCTTTGACTTGTCTAATGTGATGTATCCTGAGTACTGTTTGAATTTTATTGATGATTGGCCTGAAAGTTCACCGACTAAGTATTTCAAAAGAATGCCTATGAGACGAAAAGACTGAGATAATACTAAGATTATTGGAGGTGGTATTCCACTATAGCCGAAGCTCGTCTTTGCCAACCACTTAGCAGAATCGATCCCCCCTAGGGGTTCGGCATCACCTTATTTGCTTCGATCTCTGCAGCAAATACATCACCAAAAGATACGAACCCTTGACCGCCTACTTCAAAGAATGATCAAGGATCGAACGAATGATTTCTACCTAGTGCTCAGGCTGAGAAACACCAAACAATACCCTGTGTGGATTTGTTGGGCTCCATTGTCCAGTTATATCACTCCGCTATCAGTCACACACCATATCGCATCACCATCCCTTCCAAAGCTAGCTGCACATTGAGAGAATTGATGGCCACTGTTAGAGATATTTAAATACCTCACACAATCCCGTGTGATGGGACATAGTCGAAATGACCTCTTGTCCTCTCATCCTTGACTTTTGTCCTCCCTAGAGAAGGGACACTAACCAAAATTATGGCACCGACACCTGACTCAACCTTGGCTTCCAACATTATAACCGATCCATGCATCAGCTGGTCCCCACCCCCCCAAAAGTGACATACGGGTGCCAAGCATTGAGCCAAGTAAGGCTCGACTATCTCTAAAGATTTTGAGTCAATCTTTATGCCTAATCAATTTTTGAATCATATGCTATTACAACTTATCATACATCAAGAGGCTAATCTTTTCTTGGGCCTCACGCGGTGAGCTAAACCGACCCTTAAGTTGCATCGAGCCCCGCTTGTCCGACCCCCCATTGACTTCAGATGGTCCACTTTAGAGGTTCTTCTAGCCTTCTTCCTGGCCATTGACTTCTACCACAGTTAAACTATGGGTAGACTGGTTCAAGCGAATCGACCGATCTCCCCGATCAACAGCATTCGATGATGAGGACACTCATAAGCTCTTGGGCTTCGACGTACTGGATAATGACCCTCCATCTAAAATATGGATCAAGACATGCCAATTATGATTTTTATCTGCATGAGTCAAATCAGGGTACACCCTTTCATGCCATTACCCCACTTGCGACCTATGCATTGGATAGGCTCACATCATCTAGCATCCCCTGATTGATTGCATGCCACATAGCTCTAAATGATGGGATAGCCGGAATGACTTTTCGCCCCTTTTCGCTTGATTTTAGTTTTCTCCCATTAATAGAGGAGCAGAGAGGGCTCTCGGAGAATGCACAAATAGTGAGCCATCTGGACATTAGGCTCGAGATCAGGAGAAGCTTGATTTTGATGTTATCCCTGAGGATTTTGAGCCGACCCTTACTCCTAATCGGACCTTAGGTCTTTCACTATCATAACCTATCATTTTGAAGAAGATGGATCCTATCATACTGACCCTCAAAATAGGATCTCCTAAAAAGCCCTCCGGTATCCACACTCCTACCCATAGGTGGATTTGGACCAATTGGCCGACCCCCCCTCTCGACCAGCACTCTCTGTTTAATAGTAAGGACCTTTGTTGGCCTTTAGACTTTGCATCGGAGGAACGATTGAACATCGAACAACAGAATATGTCCAAGGATTAATTATGATTCTTGTCCAAACATATCGAGTGAGGACACATTATCACCATTTCACTCATAGCCCATGTGCCTATTAAATTTATATCACATCATCTTTCTTGCTAGCTGTGCACCGGTTCAAGGTCCACTTGCCATCTGACATGATCCGTACAGCCCATTGCATCATCAATCCTCCTATAAGTAGAGATAAGGAGGAGACATCCAGGTATGCACGCATGTGCCCTCTACACTTGTGCCCTCTTGTGATTTTCTCTCCTTCTCTTCTATTGTGCCAGATTCTTGACTTGATCGTTGGGTCCTCATCGGAGCCAATTTCGGTTGGGAATTGTTTTGCAGGAATGTCACTTCAGTGGTCTGCAGTCCGCTCCAGCCGTATCTGTACATGGTTGGGAATCTTTCGCAACAAAAATAATGAAGTAGCTTCATCATAGTGGGCTTCATCAAGTGAAATACAAGTAGTGGGCCTCATCCAGATAACGAAGTGTAATTAGTGAGCTTCATTTTTAGAGACAAAGTGCAATAAGCTGGCTTTGTTTGTTCGATGAAGTGCAATTAGCTGGCTTCATTGGAGTGAAGTGCAACAGCGGGCTTCACTTAGGTGATGAAGTGCAATGAGCTGGCTTCATCGGAGTGAAGTGCAATGAACGGGCTTTGCTTAGGTGATGAAGTGCAATGAGCTGACTTTGTCGAGGTGAAGTACAATGAGCAGGCTTTGCTTACGTGACAAAGTGCAATGAACTAGCTTCATCGGGGTGAAGTGCAATAAGCGGACTTTGCTTAGGTGATGAAGTGCAATGAGCTGGCTTCGTCAGCGTAAAGTGCCTGATATAATTGAGTTTATATATAATCTTTATCTACAAAAATTATGGATCAAAAAAAATTTTATTAGAGAAAATTCTATTGATAATACATCCATAGATTATCCAAGTTCTAAGGATACTGCAGTGGGGTCCCGTTTAGCCGCTTCAAGTGATAAGTCCCTAGCTTGATGATCTCATCAACTTGATAAGGGCCTTTCGATCTTGGAGACAACTTCCCTTGTTCTGTGGATTGTGATACTTCGATGCAATGCAGGACTAGATCATCAATCTAGAATTTCTTACCTCAGACATGAGAGTTATAGTATCACACTGCTCTATGTTGGTAGGCCGCCATTCTCACCCATGCCTTGTCCTGAATCTCTTTGAGCATATCTAGATTGGTCTGGAGTAGCTCCGTATTATTTTGATCATTGTAGTTCTCTACCCATGGGAATGGGAGCCCAATTTTCACAGAGATGACTGCTTCTATCCCAAAGGAGAGGCTGAAAGGAGTCTCTCCTGTGGGTATTCGCTAGATGGTTCGGTAGGCTCAGGGCACATTACATAGCTCGTCTACCCATAATCCTTTGGTCTGATCTAACCTGACCTTTTGATCTCTATAAAAGGGTACGGTTAGTTACTTTAGTTTCTCTATTGGCCTGTGAATGTCCCACCAATATAAGATGATAGGAGATACCAAGGCTTTGACAGAATTCAGCAAATCCAGAATCAGAGAACTGACAGCCTTTGTTCGTGATCAGTATCCTTGGAAGATCGAAGTGGCAGATGATGAATTTTTAGATGAAGTTTTTTATTTTAACTTCGGTGATACCAATAAGAAGTTTAACTTCTATTCACTTTATAAAGTAGTCGATAACGACAAGCAAAAAATTTTTCTGGCCCAATGCCTGATGGTATGGACCCAAGATGTCCATACTCTGTGCAAACAGCCAACGGACACTGATCGGGACCAACAAAATGA
Organism: Elaeis guineensis; assembly: GCF_000442705.2. Taxonomy (NCBI): domain Eukaryota; kingdom Viridiplantae; phylum Streptophyta; class Magnoliopsida; order Arecales; family Arecaceae; genus Elaeis; species Elaeis guineensis. Next base: position 31,904,632 of record NC_025998.2, read on the forward strand.
TCGATTGGCATGGATATTGGGATTCCATTGGCATCGATCACAGTGCTTAGCAAAGTTAGTTGTATCATGCTACATTGTGGCTAGTAATATTCCTACCGAAGTATCTTATAAGCCAACGGCTTACCACCTAGGTGGTTTCCACATATTCCTTCTTTCACCTCCCATAAAGTATAGTCAGCTTTAGACAGGCATAGACATTTAAGGAGTGTAAGGGAGAAGGATCTTTTGTATAGTTTTCCTTCATATGGAATATAGTGAGGTGTTTGATGCTTGATTTTTCGAGCCTCCTTTGAATCCTAAGATAGTATCCCATCTCTTAAGAATCGGATGTATGGTCTATTCAGTATGATTCTGTATCAACCTATAAGATAAAGACTAGTTCCTCTATGCTTTGCTCCTTCAGAATCTCAAAGAAAGATTCTCTGGGCAAGTCTCCTGATATTGAAGTCACTGGTTTGGATGAGATTGGTCCTCAAGTTCTCCGATCTAGGTACTTGCTGGATGTCAAAATTAATGAATGTTGGATGAGGTCCTTCACCTACTGTAAGTATTTCTCCATATTCTCCTTTCGTGCCTCAAATTCTCTCTTCACTTACCCCACCACCAATTGGGAGTCACTGTAGATCCTTAGCATTTGTGCTCCAAGTTCCTTTCCAATTTTGAGTCCAGTAATGAGATCTTCATACTCAGCCTCATTATTAGCGGCTAGAAAGTTGAATCGTAGGGCATATTTGATGACGAACCTTTTTGATCCGATCAGCAATAGGCCTACTCTCGACCTTATAGAGTTTGACGATCCATCCACATGCATGACCCAAAGCCCCTCAGGTTCACTTTCCAGTGGGCCTTTAGATGGTCCAGGCTCTTCATGGCTATCTTAGTTATCCTCCAAGATATTGTTGGGATTTAGCATCTCGAATTCGATCTATAGAGAAAAACTCAAAATGGAGGAGCCCAAAACACAACGCATGATGACATGGAGGCTCGGAGATGCAGCATGTGGATGCTCGCAGCATGGTGTATGTGGGCAGGCCCACAGGATGCATGGCCCAGGCTCGGGATGCACAGCCCAGGTGCGTGTTGGCCTAGCACAGGCGCAGCCTAGCATGGGCATGGCCCAGCCCAGGTGCACGGGTGCTTGCGCACCTAGATTCAAAAACACCATGCGGTCCACCATGGACCATGGGAACCTGGTGCAGTCCACGTGCTTCCCATGGACCGTCGTGGTCCATGGGCTGGATATCGTGGTGCATGGCTATTCTTTGCATGATCGGACAGTGAGGAGTGATCCAGGCAGTGTTTTGTGCGATCAGAGGATTCAGGTGGCTTGCAGTCATGATCAAACAGTCAGGAATGTTTCTAAGTCCTAATAGAGGTTGTATTTCGATATGTAGAGGATTTTGGACCCTTTATCAGGGGCAGATGGGCAAGAGACAAAGTGAACATCCTGTGGAACAGAGGGTAGTCGGCTAGAGTCAGCAGTGAGCCTTTGAGAGGTAGAGGAGCCACAAAGAGAGCCAGAGCAATGGCCAGAGCCTTAGATGGAGTCGGCAGAGGGTCTTCTTGGGTTTTTTTATGAGAGCTTTTGTAATGGATGAGAGGTGAGAGTTTCTTATTGAAAGAAAGAGGTTTATGAGAGTTGGGAGTGTGTGATCTCCTCTTATAATTATTTTCTTTTATAGTGAAGCTCTTGCATGCCCCATGAAGGTAGACCTTGGTCCAATCTACGTATTTGATTGTATCTCATTTTATTTTATTTTTTCTACTATAATAATTGGTACCAGATCTTCAACAATTGATATCAGAGTCAGGTGGTACCAGAGTGCATGATTATCCGAGTTGTGGCAGTGTTGATCAAAGATTGAAAAAGATGGAGAAGTCAGGCTTAATCAAGTTGGAGATCAATCGGTATGATACGAAGAGCAATTTTTCCTACGACAAGCAAGGGTGAAGGATGTGCTCATCCAACAGGAGTTGATCGATGCTCTCATATCCAAGGAGAAACTGACTACCATAGAGGTAAAGGATTGGAGACAACTCTAGAAATAGGCAGTAAGCACGATCCGCTTGTACTTGATGGATGATGTGGTGATCCATGTACTTGACGAGACTTCTTTGACGGTAATATGGATAAAGCTCGAGGAGATGTACATGATGAAGTCACTCACCAATGCACTCTTCCTCTGAAAGCAATTCTACTAATTGCGGATGAGCGAGGGATAAAGCGTGCAGGACTCACTAATGTGCTCTTCCTCTGAAAGCAGTTCTACTAACTATGGATGAGCAAGGGATAAAGCATGAGGAGTATCTCAGCAACTTTCAGAAGATCCTCATCGATCTCTTCAGCATTGGTGAGAAAGTTAAGGAGAAGATCAAAACGTTGATCTTGCTTATGTCGCTTCTCCTTTCTTTTGAGTCCTTGGTGACTACTCTTCTTGTGAGGAAGAGCACCATCAAGATAAAAGAGATTACTTCTGCACTACTCTAGAATGAGATTCTCAGATAAAAGAATTAGGCTTTGAGTTCAGGTGATGACTCAGCTTTGATGGTGACTGGAGGTGGTGATGGCAGAAGATGAAATGATAGAGGATCATAATGTGCGCATTCCAAATATAGGCCGAGGGACTCAAGCAAGATCAAATACTATCGGTGTGATGAGTTGGAACATCATGTCAGAGATTGTTCGCAGCTCAAAGATCGAACAAAGGCTATTATGATGATGGTCAGTAGCATTATAGAAGATAGTGATGATGTTCTCTTGGTGATTGATAAGATATCTATTTTTTTCTCTCAGTGGATTTTGGATTCTACTTATTCATATCATGTATGTTGCAGAGAGGAGTTGTTCGACATCCTAGAGAGCATTGAGGGCACTATTCACCTACTGGATGGATCGAACTGTGAGATCAAGGGCAGTAGGACTATCAGCTTACAGAGTCATGATGGAATAGTGAAGAAGTTGGATGAGATCTGATATATACCCAACTTTAGGAGAAATCTAATTTTACTAAGCAGACTGGATTCAAACGACTACCGATGGAGAGCTGATGATGAAATCCTAAAGGTCATGTATGGTAGTAGGATTGTGATGAAGAAAAGAAAATATAGAGGACACTACCTCTTGACAGGAAGCTCAGCATGAGGTAGAGCTTCAGGAGCCAGTGGGAGCTCAGTGCGAGATGGAGCTCCAGTAGTAGGTGGATCGAGCATGAGACGGAAGACTCGAGAGGATGACAGACGATATCACAAGATGAAGTTTCTATTGCCGTATGAGGCTACCTCGAGTAGATCTCAGATCAGACAGATCACAGTACACGATAGAGAGAGGATCGAGTGGCCTGACTCGACTCCTATATTTGCCCATCCATGAGCAATCAGACATTTGCCCTAGGATATGCGGGTGAGATCATCCAGAAGCTCTCAGACTTAGGTGGAGGTTGAATGTTGAGGCAAGGTAGAGATTGTTGGGATTTAGCACCTTGAATTCGATTCATAGAGAAAAATCCAAGATGGAGGAGCCCATAATGCAGTTCACGACGATGTGGAGGGACGGAGATGTAGCGCACAGAGGCCCGCAGCATGGCACGTGTGGGCATGCCCGCGGGATGCATGGTCCAGGTGCGGGATGCATGGCCCAGGTGCATGCTGGCCCAGCACAGGCATGCAGGCAGAATGGCCCAGCCCAGGCGCATGGGTGCTCGCGCATCCAGATTCAAAAACCCCATGCGGTCCACTATGGACCATGGGAACCTGGTGCGGTTTGTGTGCTTCCCATGGATCACCATGGTCCATGGGCAGAATATTGCGGTGCATGGCTATTCTTTGCATGATCGATTGGTTGAGGAGCGATCTAGGTGGTGTTTTGCGCAATCAGAGGGTTCAGGTGGCTTGCAGACAATCAAATGGCCAGGAACATTTCTAAGTCCTAATAGAGGTTATATTTTGATCTATCGAGGGTTTTGGGCCCTTTATCAGGGCAGACAGGCCGATGAGTAGAGTGAACATCCTGTGGAATAAAGGATAGTTGGCTAGAGTTAGCAGTGAGCACTTGAGAGGTAGAAGAGCTGCAAAGAGAGCTGGAGTAGTGGCCAGAGCCTCAAGTGGAGTCGATAGAGGGTCTTCTTGTATTTTTTATGAGAGCTTTTGTAAGGGGTGAGAGGTGAGAGCTTCTTATTGAAAGAGAGAGATTTATGAGAGTTGAAAGTATGTGATCTTCTCTTGTAATTATTTTCTTTCATAGTGAAGCTTTTGCATATCTCGTGGAGATAGACCTTAGTCTAATCTACATATTTGATTGTGTCTCATTTTATTTCTTCTTTCTTTCTGTTGCAACAATTGGTACCAGATCTCCAACAGATCGTACATTCTATGATGAAGTTTGCTAGAACCTATACCTTGATGGAGGGGCGAGGCCAAAACTTCATGTCAAATTTTGTGAGCTCAATTGCCTATTTCGTTAGTTGACTTGACATATTAGGCTGATGCAAGACGATCTTTAGAGATTGATTGGTTAGGACTACAATACTGTGTGCTTGAAAATAGGGTCGGAGCTTTCTGGCTGAAATAATGAGAGTGTAGATCAGCTTCTCTAGCTTGGTATACCTGATTTCGATGTCTTGCTGATGTAATAGATCAGCCTCTAGGCCTTATCTCGCTTGCAGACCAACACCACACTTATCATGACAGGTGAGACTGCTAGATATAGGTAGAGCTCTTCATCAAACTTTGACCTACGAAGGAGTGCTGCAGAGCCAAGGTAATTCTTTAGTTCTTCAAATGCCTGTTGGCACTTTTTGGTCCATTAAAAATTCTTTGGTTGCTTAAGGACCTAGAAGAAGGAGAGACAGCACTGAGCCGATCTAGAGATGAACCGACTTAGCACTACCACCTTATCAGTGAGGCACTGAACTTCCTTCATAGGCCTTGATGGACTCATCTCTTGTATGACCTGGATTTTCTCTAGATTTGCTTCTATTCCTTGGCCTAAAACTATGAACCCCAAAAGCTTTCCAGAGGCGACTCTAAAGGTGCACTTTGTGGGATTCAACTTCATCTGATACTTTCAAATAATGATGAAGGCTTTCTTAAGATCATCAATATGGGTCTGCGAGGATCTGCTTTTGACGAGCATATCATCCACGTTGATCTTCATGTTTTGCCTAATCGATCTTTAAAGATTTTATTTACAAGGTGCTAATAAGTTGCACCTGCATTCTTCAAGCCAAAGAACATAACCCTATAACAAAAGAGATCTCGGTCACTAATAAAAGTTATTTTCTTCTCATTTTCAGGCACCATCTGGATTTGATTGTAACTAGAGAAAGCATCCATGAAGGTTAGAATTTCACATCCTGAGGTAGCATCCACAATTGGTCGATCCGAGAAAATGGATACTTGTCATTCAGGCAAGTTTTATTCGAATCTATAAAATCGATGTAGATTCGCTATTTGCGATTCGCCTTCTTCACTAGGATCATATTAGCAATCCAGTCTAGATAAATTGCCTCCTATATGAAGTCGGCCTTAAGAAGCTTATCTACCTCTTTGGCAGTGGCCTTCTATCATTCAGGGGCAAAGCTTCATTTCTTCTGTTGATATGCCGATAGGTGGAATTCACGTTCACTCGATGTAACATGACTTTAAGGTCGATTCCAGGCATGTCCGAAGCCAACCAAGCAAAGATATCTACATTCTCCTATAAAAAAGTCATCAGTTGGTTATGAGTTACCTTGTCTAGGTTCAATCCTATTCAAACAATGTGTCCTCATTGCTGTCATTTAGGGAGATCATCATGAGGTCTTCCACTTGTTCCCCTCACTTCCCAGTCAGTTCATCATGAGTATCAAGTCCTTCAATCAGGAGTGGACTTGTGGTTGCCACTTCTTGAAGGGTGATCACTAATAGTGGTGAGCCAGCATATGATCTCCTCGAACTACTCCAGTTCCATACTCGTGGGAAACTTCATCAACAGGTGATAGATTGATACGATAATTTTGAGGGCATTTAGCCTCAGATGCCCTAGAATGGCATCATAGGCCGAAAGGGCCTTTACATCGAAAAACTCAATATTTACATAAGCTTGATGGGGTGGTTGTCCAGCTATGACCGAAAGGGTGATGACCCCCTCAATCCAGATGGAGTCTCCCATAAAGCCCACTAGGGTCGAACTAAGTTTACCCAGCCGATCTGGATCAATATCCATTTTGGAGAATGCATAATAAAATAAAATATCAGCTAAGGTTCCATTATCAATTAAGACATGACGTACATCATAATTAGCAATTCTTATGGACACTACCATCACATCATTATGAGGGAATTGGACTCCTTCTGTATCCTCCTTAGAGAATGTAATTGCTTTTTTGGTTCTTTACCTCTTAGCTGAGCTTTCTGGCTCTGCCTCTCTATGCCCCCTAGTGATGGTGTTAATAATACCTACCGCTGGTTGATTCTCCATTGGAGGTTTCTGACGAAGTTGTTCCTGATGCCGATGTGCTCTTGGGGGTTGCATCAGATCTTCCCTTATTCGATGGATAAAGCGATCTAGTCTTCCCCTTCGAACAAGCCCCTTGATATCATCTCGAAGCTAAATATAGTCTTTTGTATCGTGCTGATGATCTTGATGGTAAAGACAATACTTCCTTCGATTACGATTTTCTGGATGAGATTTCAGTCTGGCAGGCCTCAGAAGCTACTCCTAGATTTTCATAAGTACTTGCACCTTGGAAGCATTCAGGGGAGTGTAATTGGTAAATTTTGCTTGGGGGGACCAGCATCTTGGTGGGCAACGATGCTACCTGGTCTCTATGTCCTATGGCCCGAGGTGGAGTTTTAGACCTCCTATGTCATGGAGGAGTCCTTGATTGTGGGATATCCTGTAGGGGCTCTAACATCAGCATGGGCTCCTACTCTCCATTTTCTTCCACTAGGGATTTGGTCAGAACCCCATGCTTCTCAAAAGCTTCGTCTACTCAGGCATATTTCTCTGCCCATTCGAACATCTCCATGAAGTTTTGCAGATATTTCTTCTCCAATGAATAAAGGAGAGAATTCTTCTAATGTTTGTCTTGAAAGGCAATCATAGTGACCGATTGATCCATGTCATGCACTTCTAAGACAGCTACATTGAAATGAGCTGTGTGTTCTCGAATTGATTCTCCCTCTCTTTGTTTAATATGTACCAGGGATGTCGATAGTCGGTGGTGCCTTTTACTAGTCACAAAATATGAAACAAACATCCGGCTCATCTATTCAAATGAATGGATGAAGCCAAGCTTCAACCCTGAGTACCAATTCTAGGCCGTTCTTTTTAAAGTGGAAGGGAAGGCTCGGCACAGGATCGCATCGCTGGCTTTGTGGAGGAGTATGAGGGTCCTAAAACTCTCCAGATAGTCGATCGGGTTAGTTGACCCATCATAATTCTTCAGTTGAGGGGCTTTGAAGCCAGGAGGTAGTGATTCTCGCATGATCTTTTCAGAGAATGGTGGGTCAATGCGGAAGCAAGCTTGGCCCTCTTGTTTGGTAGCTCGGTGCTGCAATGCCTCAATCTTCTTGTTCATCTCTTGGAGTCTCCGATCCATGTCGGCATTTTAAACCATGCAGATTTCTGCATGATGGGCTGGTGACCTGCCTCAAGTGGAGCCTTTTCCGAAATTGGGGGTAGATGAGCACCTCCTGCACTCGGGACTCTAGGGCCGGTTGAGTCTAGTTTGCCTCCCCCTATCTGGGCTTTGTGGTGGAGATTGAGGAGGTTACTGTGGGGGTGTCACTTGTGCCGATCCTTGCATCAACCACTGCGGTTAGTGCCTGCACTAGTGTGGCCAATAGGTCCTGACTCACTCTAGGAGCCAACTTTGATGGTTGCGGGGGTGGTACCGGTTGGGTTGCCGGGACATGATTTTCATTCAAACCCTTGATTGTATAGGGAACCATGGCAGTGGATCATCCAGAGCAACTCGAGGATACTCTTCGTGTTGAGAAAAATGCCTTGAGATTTGATCCATAATAAGCCCAAAATTAGGTCTAGGATGAAAAATAAAATCTAACGAGCCTAAGATCAATTCAAACGAAGTCCAGACATTGAAGATACGCATGAAGGAAGCTCGAGAGGAGCTGCTATGGCACACGGATTGTCGGAGGGCCCCACGGGCCAGTGCAAGTCGTCGGTGGCATGGGCCAGGCCCAGCCAGGCGCACGGTGCAAGTGGGTCGCTGTGCTGGGCTGGCCTAGATATGCAGGCATAGGCCCGCTATCCATTCGTGGTCCATCATGGACCATGCACAGTTTCGCAATCCACACTTGCAGCATGGACCGATCAGGTGGGAGGTTGGATGACATGATCCGATGGCTACCTTTTTGCATGATTCGACGGTCCAAGATGCTGCTGGTCAGGATCGAATGGTTGAGATGAAATCCAATTTTGATCAGACGTAATCAGGGCTGATATGTGCGATCGGATGGCTTTGGTTTGAGTCGATCACGATCAGATGGTCCAAATGGATTCTAGGATTTGATTTGAGCTTGGTATCCTAGGAAAACACAGTTTTGATGATTTTGAAACCTATATAGCTCCGATTGATGAGCCACTTATTACGTTGGATAGCTGGTGATGTCCTAATTGTGCAGAGAGGCTTCTTAAGATATTGCAGAGAGCTTTTATAAAAATTTTGAGACTTCCTGTTGAGAGATCTTTGTACAAAGATTGAGTGGTGAGTTTCTCTTATATTTGTTTGATTTTTTTTTTCTCATAGTGAAACTTACACACTCTGTGGAGGTAGGCTTGAGATCAATCCATGTTATCTTGATTTATTTATGATATTTTTCTCTTTTTTTTCTTTCTTTCTCTTCCAATAGGTGGTATCAAAGCACAACAATTGGTATCAGAGCCTGATTATCGTGGACAAGTAGTACCAGATGATCCAAGCAGAGGTGGTATTGATCAAGATTGGAGATGGAGAAGACAAGCACATTAAGGTGGAGATGAATCGATTCGATGAAAAGAATAATTTCTCCTTGTGGCAAGTGAGGGTGAAGGATGTGCTCATCCAACATGGATTGATCGACGCTCTCTTGTATGAGAAGAAACTAGCCACCATGAAAGAAAAGACTTGGGAGCAGCTACAGATGCAGACTGTGAGTACCATCCACTATACCTGATGGATGAGGTGGTGACTCATGTACTTGACGAGACTTCTCTGATGGTGCTGTGGTCGAAGCTCGAGGAGTTATACATAATGAAGTCCCTCACCAATACTCTTTTCCTCTGAAGGTAGTTCTACCAACTATGGATTGATAAAGGACAGAGTGTGTGGGAGCATCTTAATTACTTTCAAAAGATTCTCACCAATCTTCTCAATGTAGGTAAGAAGATTGAGGAGAAGACCAAGGTGTTGGTCTTACTAGCATTGCTTCTCCCTTCGTATGAGTCCTTGGTGATTGCTTTTCTAGTGAGAAAGAGCACCATCAAAATGGATGAGATCACCATGGTGATTCTCTAGAATGAAATTTTTAGACAGGAGAACCAGGCTTCGAGCTCAGATGGTGGCAACTCAATTTTGATGGTTTTTGAAGGAGCAAGTAGTAGTAGATGGAGCGATAGATGATCGCGAGGAGGATGATTCAGGTCTAAGATGAGGGATCCCAGCAAGATTAGGTGCTATCAGTGTGATGAGTTAGGGCATTGTGTCAGAGATTGCGCTCAACTTAGGGATCAAACAAAGGCTACTGCAGTGACAGTTAGTAGCGAGTCAGAAGATGATATCCTAGTGATATCTGACAAGGTATCTATATATTTTCAGTAGTAAACTTTAAATTCTGTATGCACCCATCATGTATGTTGTAGAGAGAAGCTATTTGACTCTTTGAAGAGCGGTAAGGATACTATTCATCTGTCAGATGGATCGAGCTATGCGATCAGAGGCACCAAAATGATCAGTTGGAGGATACATGATGGTGCAGTAAGAAGATTGAAGAAGATCCGATATATATCCAATTTTAGGTGGAATCTTATCTCACTAAGTAGATTGGATTCAAATGGCTACAGGTGGGTAGCTGGTGATGAAATCTTGAAGGTCATGCATGACGATAAGGTGATTTTGGAGGAGAAAGATCAAAGAAAAATATTATTACTTGATAGGGAGTCCAGTATGAGGTGGAACTTCAGGAGCCAGGGGGAGCCCAGTGTGAGGTAGAGCTCCAAGTAGAGGTAGATCGGGCATGAGATGGGGGACTCGAGAGGATGAGAGGCGACGTCGTAGAGTGAAGTTTCTATTACCATAGGATACTTCACCGAGCAGATCTTTGGCCAGAGTGGATACAATTTATGATGGAGATGGGATCAAACGACCTAGCTCAACTCCTACATTTGCCCATCCATGAGACAGCAGACATGCCACAGGGCGTGGGGGTGAGACGGATCATAGCCTCTCAGAGATTGGTGGAGACCGAACATCAAGTCAAGATGAAGATTGTTGAAAAAAATATCTCAAGATTCGATATATAGAACGAGATTCAGGATGAAAAATAGAATCCAACGAGCCTAAGATCAATCCAAATGGAGTCCAGATAGTGAAGATATGCGTGAAAGAAGCCCGAGAAGAGTTGGTACATCCCACGGGCTATCGGAGGGCCCCACAGGCCGGTGCAGGCCATCGACGGCATGAGCCAAGCCCAGCTAGGCATGCAGTGCGTGTGGGCCGCAGTGCTGGGCTGGCCTAGATGCATGGGCGCAGCCCGCGAGTAGGTGCAAGCCCGCTATCCAGTTGCAGTCCACCATGGACCACGGATAATTTCACAATCCACACCTGCAACATGGACCAATCAGGTGGGAGGTTGGATGATGTGATCTAATGGCTGCCTTTTTTGCATGATCCGATCGTCCAGGATGCTGTCGATCGAGATCGGATGGCTGAGGTGAAATCCGACTTTGATCAGGCATGATCAGGGTTGATATATGCGATCGAATGGCTCTGGTTCGAGCTGGTCATGATCGGATGGTCCAAAAGATTTTAGGATTTGATTTGAGCTTGGTATCCTAGAAAAATATAGTTTTGGTGATTCTGAAGCCTATATAGCTCTGATTGATGAGCCGTTTATTATGTTGGATAGCTGGTGATGTCTTGGTCATGCAGAGAGACTTCTTGAGAGATTTCAAAATAATTTTTTGAGAGTTTGAGAGTTTCTTATTGAGAAATCTTTATACAAGGATTGAGTGGTGAGTTCCTCTTATATTTGTTTATTTTTTTTCTCTTATAGTGAAGCTTGCCCCGTGGAGGTAAGCTTGAGGTCAATCCATGTTATTTTGATTTATTTATGGTATTTTTCTCTCTTTCTTCTTTCTTCCTCCCCCAACTACAAGTGGTATCAGAGCATAACACTTTGTGGTGGCATAGTGATAAAATGGCATGCTCCTTCTCAAGAAAATGGGACTATGGTCCTTTCTCTTGCGCCAATCTGTTGCGACAGATTCTTGACTCTAGTTGAAACGATTGGAGTTGGAATGAGATCGGGGTGCTATAGAACCTGTAAAATAAGTTCTAACCAGAGTTGACTTCGATGGAAATCCTCAAACACTCAAGTCAGAAAACTAAAATAGATGAGAAGGAGTGCGAGAGAATGTATACGTACCTTGAGGGTCCCTTTGAGGTCTTTATTTATAGATAGGGGTGAAAATCATTTAGAAGCAGCATTTTCAGACCGTCCCGACCGATTCAGGTGCAGCTTGATGAGATTTGGGGTCAGAATTCTCGAGGTGTGGTGGTTATTCCTATCTTGCTCTGGAGCTAGCTGGGTTGTTTTGAATTTGAAAGGAAGCATGGAATTCTCTAGTTGGATTTGACCCAATTAGTTAGCTTTAGATCGATAGGTGGCATAGCCAGTGGAGAAGAAGGTTGCTCTGATATTGGTAGCTTAGATTGGTGGTTGAAGTTAAGATCAGCGGTCGAAGCTAGGATTGGTGGCTGCTTTCATCAAGAAGCTCCATCTGGATGGATCAGTCAGAAAGTGTGGATCTGTAAGGTCCGAAGTTATGTGGACCTTTGCTTCATTATGTATTGAATGATCTCTTTCAGTATAGCTTTGTGGCCCTCCTTGAAGTTCCATAGTTCTGGGATAACATATCTGCCAATGGGATTACACTCATTCATCCCTAACAATGCTGTGGTGACAACTTTGTTTACCTCATCACAGGTCTTCCATTAGTTTATGTCTTCAGCTTGGATGATATATTATCCCCCAACACATGGTATTTGGTCCAGTAGGTCTCCAACACCCTCAGAGCACTCCTCTTCTGATGGACTTAGGGAAAAATGAAATCATAGCAAGTTGTTGGTGTTGGGAATAGTATCCCAAAGCCAATCGTCAGTCTGTTGACGGTTGTACTCTTTGTTGTATTAGTACATAAATCATAAATAAATAAAAGTTATTTTGCCATTTTTTCATCATAAATTATCATCTTCTAATGAACTCCTGTGTTGTGGTGAAGTCCTTAGGACTATTTAGACTCGACAAAGGAGGATTTGTCGTTTAATCTTTAAACCTGTTCACGACCAAAAGATACGTTGTTACCAAGGACAATAATGTTTATCGAGCATAGGTCGTTGTGTGCCATATAGGTTGGTTGTCTTTTTAACCAAAAAGTGTGGAGACACTGGTATGGCATACAGGTGAGATGTAAGGGTACATCTGCACTGAATGTGACCGACTTCGGAGCTATTTCTGCTGTCAAGATTTGCTCCGATGGGATATGGGTATAACTGTCCCTCCGACCTAAGACCGTCACGGTGACTTGCAAGCAACTCACTGCACTTAGGCACTGGACTACTTGAATTTCTAATTCAGTGACGGAAGGATGCTGGGTGTAGTCAAGTACTTGACTTGTCGGTGCGTGTGTCAAGATGGGATTGACCACTCCAGTTCAGGAGCTGTGTACAGTCATGTTTCAATTTAACAAAACTTTGATCAGAGTAGTCCTAGTGAGGAGTCACAGGACTGATTGAGTTGAGCATGACTCAGATGATCTAATCAGGGTTGACAGTTTAACCCTGAGTCATCCTAAACACAGGGGTCAAAAGGGATGAATTATACAGTAACCATATTCATGTAGGTTCTGAGTGTTGCGATTGTGACTATTCAACCTATCCAAATATCGGGTACCATTGCTAGATGGTCACTTCGATTAGTACAAGAATTGGTTTCGATGCTACCGGCTTAGATTCGAACCTGCAGGGTCACACACATTAGAGGTTCCTATCTGATCTGATGGCTGATAAAGAGTCCTAATATTCGTGGACTATGAGTCCTACATGTATGAAACTCTGTGATCGAGAATCAATATTCTCTGATCATGAGTCCCACATATTTTGGGTACCGGGGTCAAGAGTCCCACTGGTTTGGGATTTTCGATCAGAATTTCATATCGATGAATTCTGATGTCCGATTGCCCATCGGATTTAGACTCAATATTTATAAGAGATTTAATTAGTGATTTGATTACTAATTAACTCAATTTGATTGAGTAATTATTTTTGGATCAAGTTCAATTGAATTGGATTCAGTTGGGTTTGACTCGATTAGGTTAAGAGTTGACCTAATCGTCGAGATGGTTTGGTCCCTGATTTGATCAAGAATTGGACTTAGTCAATTCCTGATTTGATTAAGATTTTATTGAGTCTAATTAAGCTTAATTAAGTTAGATTTAATTTAGTCTAATTGTGCTTAACCTATTTTGATTAGGTTGGTTCAATTAAGATTAAACCACCATTTGAATTTGAATCCCTGCGCCACCTCAAATCTCTACGCCCATTTGAATTCATGAGAAGAAATTTCTTGTGAATTTTCTCTCATGCAAAGCCCTTCTCACGCCCACTCTTGTGCGCCAATCTTTGGATAAAATTGATTAGTTAGCCATTCAAATTCAAAGCATGTTTGAATTTGAATGGATAACTTATCTCTTGCGCCTTCATGACCTTATCCACTTTAGCACCCCATATCTCACACGAGAAAGGGTTTCTCGTGAAACCTTTCTACACACAAAGTAGCCTCACACCTTCTCTTCTCATGCCTAAGTGGATAGGGATGAGTTGGTTTGCATTTGAATTCAAATTTGATTTGAATTCAAATGTGCAACCACTTATCTTTATCCTCTCATGCGGATAAGATACATTTTGAACTGTTTTAAAAGAGATAGGGAAGTGGGGCGTGCATTGAAAAATTTTGAGAAAGAAAGTGGGGTGTGAGGAAGCCTTGTGCATGAGGTGAAGGTCCAAAAATCTTTCGAGAGAAAAAGAAAGAAAAGAAAGAAAATTGGGTGCAGGGTTTTCAGTGTGTTCTCTAGGATTTCAACCTGGGGTTCGGGAAGTGAGTTAGTGAGCTACGAGTGTCGTGAGCCCACCAAATTCAAGGGAGAGATTTATCTATCTCTCAAGCATATTTGCTGATGATCCAGAGCATCTGTGGAATCGACAGATATCGATCGAAGGATTCGATCAGCATCAGCCATCGAAAGGGCTCCATAACGAGCTAGCACTCGTGAGGAGCCGATCAGATCGGGAGCCTCGTGTGGATGATCCGTAGAGGCTAGACATATTGTGTAGCTGCATTGTGATGATCAGAGCCTCCCGACGGTGATCAGATTACGGTGATCGACTATCCGCATAAAGGTATTGTGTTCTGAACACAGAACAGTAAATTGTTTACTGTTCAAATTTGAATTTCAAATTTAAATGCATGCATGCTATATATCATATTTAGATCTTAGTGTAGGATAAATATATATTAATTAATTAGATTAATTAATTATTTTTATTATAAAATAATAATTTTAAAAAAGTTTTAAAATTACTATTTTACCTCTGCACTCAAATTTCGCTTCAAATGGTATCAGAGCAGGTTCTATGATATGATATATGAATTTGTATGCATAGATTAAGTTGTAATCTAAAAGGTTAAATATAAAATTTGAAATTTAAAATTTAAAATTTGAATTTTGAAAGTTGTTCGAAATTTAAAATTTAAAAATTTGAAATTCAAAATTTAAAATTTGAATTTTGAAATTTGAAATTCGAAATTCAAAATTCAAAAATTTGAAATTCAAAATTTAAAATTTGATTGAAATTTCAAATTTGAAATTTAAAATTTAAAATTCAAAATTTGAAATTCAAAAATTTGAAATTTGTTTAAAATTTAAAATTCAAAATTTAAAATTTAAAATTTAAAATTTAAAATTTAAATTTTGAAATTGATATATTTAGATATACATGATCTAAGTAGCAAGTAATTGAATTGGGTTGGTTGCCATGGCCGTCCGATCATAAGAGAAAAGTAGGGTTTAAAGGCCTCTCCTCCCATTCGATGGGGTCTCCTATGGCGGTAGGAGTGCCGCTGTAATTATATCCCATGCAGATGAAGCAGCGAAAGGACTTAATTGTAAAGGTTCAATTATAAAATTTATCATAAATATGTTAGATTAGATCTAAAAGAATATTCATGATTTATTTTGATTGAGTTATTTTCTGTTATGTAATTAGCAATAGGATTGCTATTTATGAAATGTGCTAATCTATTTGTGAAATGAGTCAACATGTTTGGTGAACAGAAAATAAAATCTTTTAAATTTGAAAATTATTTTCGAAAAGCCAAACCTTGACCCATCAGTTCAAATACTTAATTAAAATAATTAAGTGTTGTCAAGTTGGTCTAGAATTGTGAATTAAGACCTAAGATAATTGCATAAACTTGTGGGTCAATGGGTTAGATGGATTAGGTCCATAATTGGGTTAGACCTAAGGTTAGCTTAAAGAAATAGACTAAATTAGAGTAATTAGTCAAATCTAATCAAAAGTTGAATTAGATTAGGTCAAGGACACTCTAGACTCAACTCCAATAGTTGTAGTTGAATGGGTCCATGTCTTTAACTAGACTAAGATGGACTTAATTCATGGCTATGCGGTGGAACCCTATTTACTAAGTTGATCAAATTAAAACTAATGAACCGGTTGGTGTCTAAGGTAAGTTCGGCAGTTTGACCAGTGGTTCTTAAGTGGGAGCTACTCGTATTGATTCGATCTCTGACGAGTTAATGGCTTATGCCCACCACTGATCTCACTTACCTGGCCAACTTGGTGAGTTAGGTTTTGATTAGATCACTAGGTGATTAGGGCTCACCCATGTCATTAGGTAAATCAGTGTGACTGATTTAGGTGCTCCTAATGCCGGCTTTAATTAAATTCTTTTAATCTGACTTGGTGAAGTCAGTGGGAGGATTGAAATTGGCTGGTTAATCTTCTCTTCTATCCTTTAATAAAATCCTCAAAATTATTAGGTCCCTAAAATGATTAAGTTATAGTGATAACTAAGTCATAGCCTCCCATTAAGTGAGTGATAATGAGTCCATTAGTTTAATAATCATTGGAGGCCCAAAGGCCTAGTACTTATTGACTAATGGAATTATCATTCATAGTATGATAATTTGGTTTGAGTCTTTCTGATGGTGGTCAGGTTGGCCGGCCAAAGTCGGACCTAATCATTTATTGGTCTGATTCACCAAATCAAGTCATGTTAATGGTTGGATCTAATCAGATCTTTTCAGTGGAGGCCAAAGCCTACTGATTAGGTTCTAGGGCAAAATAGATTACTAGAAGTTGTTTAGAGAAACAACTGATTATGAACCTACCCATAGATGCACATGGATTGACCAACCAAAGTTGGGCTCATGTGTAGTCTATGTGGATTCTAGTACCCACTAAGAAATTAAAGTAATTCTTCGAATTGAAGGTTGAGGCTACCTGTTCATAAACATATTAGGAGAAACTTTAGACTAAAGTCCAAGTCTTTAGTATTAATAATTTATGTACTAATAGAGGTCTGATTTTTTTTTATACAGCTATGGTCACTACCCTGTCGCTCCAGTCATTATTAGATAATGACAAGCTCATGGGACCTAATTTCAATAGCTGGTATCAAAAATTAAAAATCATCCTTGAGCATGAGCGGATCCTTTATGTAGTAACGGATCCGGCACCAGAGGAGCCATCCCCGAACGCTAGAGGCATGGTCCGAGATACTTACCAGAAGTGGGTCAATGACCGCACCACCGTTCGGTACATAATGCTGGCAGCAATGAATGATGAGTTCAGCCATAGGTTTGAGAATGCTCAGCCACAGGAGATGCTTCAAATGTTGAGCGACTCATTTGGCACACCTGACGACGTTGAAAGGCACAAAACTAGTTGTGCCATTTTCAATGCTCGGATGAGGGATGGGGCCTCAGTCCCGATCATGTACTGTACATGATCGAAATGATTGAGCGCCTAAGTAAACTGGATTTTTTTTTGCACGAGCAGCTCGATAAAGATGCGATCCTTAATTCATTGTCCAAGTCCTTCCTCCCCTTCCTTATTCATTTTCGAATGACAAAGCCTGCAGTGAACTACCACGGCTTGTTGGGGTTGCTGCAGAACTTTAGAAGGACCACCAGCTCCATAAGGAGTCGGTGAATGTTGTGGGAGGGTCTTCTTCTAGTCGTCGATCCTTTAAGAAAGGGAAGAAGAACAAGAAGAAGAAGAACAAGAAGGTGCAGCCGCATGCTGGGACGTCTGCACAGGGTCAGACCAAGAAGCACAAGCCCGACCAGAGCCAGGCGGAGTGCTTCTTTTGCAAGAAGCAGGGGCACTAGAAGAGGAACTGTCCTCTATACATTGCCTCCCTAGACCCAAACAGGCCGAAGAAGAAGCAAGGTAATTATATGATAACACCTTGCAACTTTTTCATTTGTGATACTATTGCCTAGGTATTGGATACCGGAAGCCCTTATCATATTTGCAATTTGATGCAGGGTCTACAGGTCAATAGGAGATTTGATGACGGCGAGAGGTTCCTGAACGTTGGAGATAGAAGCAAAATTTCAGTTCTAGCTTTAAAAATCATGAACCTTGTAATCAATTCTCGTAATGTAATTCTGAGTGAATGTCACTATTATCCAAGCTTTTTATTAAATATTATTTCTGTAGGCCTTTTGGCCATGTACGGTTATCAATTTTTAATAAAAAGAAATATTTACAATATCATTTTGAATGGTGTTACAATGTTTGTTGGACAACTAAATAATAGAATTTACTTACTGTCACAGCCTGTTAATGTGGTTCAAACCTCTGATAAACGTCCTAGAATAGATAATATGTCAAAAGTCTACCTTTGGCACTGTAGGCTAGGTCATATCAATAAGAACAGGATAAACAGGTTGGCTCAAGAAGAAATTCTTGAAGTTGGTGATTGTGAATCACTTCCAACCTGTGAGTCCTGTCTTCTTGGAAAGATGACCAAGTCACCTTTTACTGGAAAAGGTGAGCGAGCCAGTGAACTCTTGGGTCTGGTACATTATGATGTATGTGGACCCATGAGCTCAAGTGCAAGAGGTGGAATTTCTACTTCATAACCTTCATAGATGACCTATCGAGGTATGGGTATGTCTATTTAATGAAGCATAAGTCAGAGTCATTTGAAATATTCAAACTATTCTGAAATGAGGTAGAAAAATAAACTAGGAAGTGTATTAAAACTCTTTGATCTGATCGAGGAGGTGAATACCTTTCCAATGAGTATTTTGACATATTTAGGAAAGAATGGGATTCTCTCTCAGTGGACTCTTCCTGGAATACCACAGCATAATGGTGTGTCTGAAAGGAGGAATCGGACCTTGTTAGACATGGTCCGATCGATGATGGGATTTGCTGGTCTGCCGATCTTCCTCTGGAGATATGCGCTCGAATCGGCTTGTTACCTTCTAAATAGGGTTCCGAGTAAGTCTGTAACCAAAACGTCATATGAGTTATGGATAGGACGTAAGCCAGTACTCTCGCACCTTAGGGTTTGGGGGTGTCCGGCTTATGTTAAACGTTTAATTACGGACAAGCTTGGACCTAGGTCTGACAAGTGTAATTTCATAGGATACCCAAAAGAGACCAAAGGGTATTATTTCTACCTAGCTGATGAGCAAAAGGTGTTTGTCAGCCTTAAGGCAATCTTTTTAGAAAAGAAGTTCCTTGATGAAGGGACTGTTGCCTCTAAGGTCGAACTTGAGGAAGTTCGGCGGATGGAAAAACCGACACAAGTAGCTGAACCTGAATCGGATTTGATTAGATCAGATCCGGAGCCCATTGTTCTGCACCCTTAAGGCAATCTGGTAGAGTACCACGTCAACCGGACAGATACTATGGTTTCTTGGTTCGGGACGGAGATCCTATCGAACTTGATGAAAACGATGTGGATCCGATCACCTACATGGATGCAATGCAGAGACCTGACTTTGAGAAATGGTCAGAGGCCATGAAATCCAAAATGGAGTCCATGAAGGTCAACGATGTGTGGACATTGGTTGACCCACCCGAAGGAGTAAAACCCATAGGGTGTAAGTGGGTCTTCAAGAGGAAGAGGGGCGCAGACGGAAAGGTGAAAACCTATAAAGCCCGTCTGGTTGTCAAGGGATATCGTCAACGTTATGGTATGGACTATGATGAGACATTTTCTCCTGTGGCAATGTCCAAATCCATTCGAATTATGCTTGCGATAACTGCCCATCTGGACTATAAAATCTGGTAGATGGATGTGAAAACAGCTTTCCTAAATGGATAGCTGGACGAAGAGGTGTATATGATACAATCTGAAGGATTCACATCCACAGATGAGTCCAAGGTATGCAGGCTACAGAGGTCCATTTATGAACTTAAGCAGGCATCCGGAGTTGGAACATACGTTTTGATAGGACAATCAAGACGTATGGCTTCGTTAAGAATGGAGAAGAGCCCTGCATTTATAAGTAGACTAATGGTCCAGTAGTAGTATTTCTTGTATTGTATGTGGATGATATTCTCTTAATCGAGAATGATATCCCTGCATTACAGGGAATAAAGATTTGACTATCGTCACAATTCTTCATGAAGGATCTGGGAGAAGCTTCCTACATCCTAGGGATGAGGATCTATAGGGATAGATCTAAAAGGTTGCTTGGCTTATCCCAGTCCACGTACATTGATACTATACTGAAGAGGTTCAGCATGGAGAATTTCAAGAAAGGCTATCTACCGATAGGCCATGGAATTTCTCTTTTGAAGAGGGATTGTCCGACAACACCTCAAGAGAGAGAGCGTATGGGTAGAATTTCATATGCTTCGACAGTGAAATCTATCATGTATGCCATGACATGTACACGACTAGATGTGGCATACTCACTAGGGGTAGTGAGTAGATACCAATCTGATTCAGGAAAGAATCACTAGAAGGTTGTTAAAACCATCCTGAAGTATTTAAGAAATACTAAGGACCAGTGACTTGTTTATTGTGAATCGGACTTGAGACTTATAGGATTTACAGACTCTAGTTTTCAGTCTGATCATGATGACAGCAAGAGTGTGTCAAGATTTATTTTTACCCTTAATGGTGGGGCTGTCTGCTGGAAGAGTTCCAAGCAGCATACAATGGCTGATTCAGTTTGTGAGGCAGAGTATGTCACTGCATCAGATGCTGCCAAAGAAGCAGTGTGACTGAAAAAATTCATCACCGAACTCGGAGTAGCACCCTCCCTTATTGGTCCAGTTCTGCTCTACTGTGACAGCTCTGGAGCCATTGCTCAGGCAAAGGAACCGAAGGCACACCAGCGGATGAAGCATATTCTGCGCTGCTACTATCTCATCCGGAAAATCGTGGATCGAGGTGATGTCGACCTTCAGAAGATCGACGGGAAGGAGAACCTGGCCGACCCATTCACTAAAGCCATTGCGGTGAAGGAGTTCGACGACTTCAAGTCGAAGATGGGTATTAGATACTGCACCGATTGGCTTTAGGCCAAGTGAGAGATTGTTGGGAATAGTGTCCCAAAGCCAATCGTCAGCCTATTGATGGTTGTGTTCTTTATTGTATTAGTACATAAATCATAAATAAATAAAAGTTATTTTGGTATTTTTTTATCATAAATTGTCATCTTCTAATGAACTCCTGTGTTGTGGTGAAGTCCTTAGGACTATTTAGACTCGACAAAAGAGAATTTATCGTTTAGTCCTTAAACCTGTTCACGATCAAATGATACATTGTTACCAAGGACAACAATGTTTATCGAGCATAGGTCATTGTGTGCCATATAGGTTGGTTGTCCTCTTAACCAAGAAGTGTGGAGACACTGGTATGGCATACAGGTGAGATGTAAGGGTATATCTGCACTGAACGTGACCGACTCCGGAGCTATTTCTGCTGTCAAGATTTGCTCCGATGGGATATGGGTATAACTATCCCTCCGATCTGAGACCGCCACGGTGACTTGCAAGCAACTCACTGCACTTAGGCACTGGACTACCTGAATTTCTAATTCAGTGATGGAAGGATGCTGGGTGTAGTCAAGTACTTGACTTGTCGGTGCGTGTGTCAAGATGGGATTGACCACTTCAGTTCAGGAGCTATGTACAGTCATGTTTCAATTTAGCAAAACTTGGCCAGGGTAGTCCTAGTGAGGAGTCACAGGACTGATTGAGTTGAGCACGACTTGGATGATCTAATCAGGGTTGACAGTTTAACCCTGAGTCGTCCTAAACACAGGGGTCAAAAGGGATGAATTATACAGTAACCATATTCACGTAGGTTCTGAGTGTTGTGATTGTAACTATTTGACCATCCAAATGTCGGGTACCATTGCTAGATGGTCACTTCGATTAGTACAGGAATTGGTTTCGGTGCTACCGGCTTAGGTTCAAACCTGTGAGGTCACACACATTAGAGGTTCTATCTGATCTGATGGTTGATGAAGAGTCCTAATATTCGTGGACTATGAGTCCTATGTGTTTGGAACTCTGTGATCGAGAATCAGGATTCTCTGATCATGAGTCCCACACATTTTGGGTACCGGGGTCAAGAGTCCTACTGGTTTGGGACTTTTGATCAGAATTTCATATCGATGAATTCTGATGTTCGATCGCCCATCGAATTTGGACTCAATATTTATGAGAGATTTAATTAGTGATTTGATCACTAATTAACTCAATTTGATTGAGTAATTATTTTTGGATCAAGTTCAATTGAATTGGATTCAGTTGGGTTTGACCTGATTAGGTTAAGAGTTGACCTAATCGTCGAGATGGTTTGGTCCCTGATTTGATCAGGGGTTAGACTTAGTCAATTCCTGATTTGATTAAAATTTTATTGAGCCTAATTAAGCTTAATTAAGTTGGGTTTAATTTAGTCTAATTGTGTTTAACCTATTTTGATTAGGTTGGTTCAATTAAGATTAAACCACCATTTGAATTTGAATCCCTGTGCCACCTCAAATCTCTACGCTCATTTGAATTCACGAGAAGAAACTTCTCATGAATTTTCTCTCACGCAAAGCCCTTCTCACGCCTACTCTTGTGCGCCAATCTTTGGATAAAATTGATTAGTTAGCCATTCAAATTCAAAGCGTGTTTGAATTTGAATGGATAACTTATCTCTTGCACCTTCATGACTTTATCCACTTTAGCGCCCCATATCTCACACGAGAAAGAGTTTCTCATGAAACCTTTCCACACACAAAGCAGCCTCGCACCTTCTCTTCTCACACCCATGTGGATAGGGATGAGTTGGTTTGCATTTGAATTCAAATTTGATTTGAATTCAAATATGCAACCACTTATCTTTATCCTTTCACGCAGATAAGACATGTTTTGAACTGTTTTAAAAGAGATAGGGAAGTGGGGCGTGCGTAAAAAAATTCTGAGAAAGAAAGTGGGGCGTGAGGAAGCCTTGTGCATGAGGTGAAGGTCCAAAAACCTTCCGAGAGAAAAAGAAAGAAAAGAAAGAAAATTGGGTGCAGGGTTTTCAGTGTGTTCCCTAGGGTTTCAGCCTGGGGTTCGGAAAGTAAGTTCGTGAGCTACGAGTGTCGTGAGCCCACCAAATTCAAGAGAGAGATTCATCTACCTCTCAAGCATATTTGTTGACGATCTGGAGTATCCATGAAATCGACAGACATCGATCGAAGGAGTTCGATCAGCATCAGCCGTCGAAAGGACTCTATAACGAGCTAGCACTCGTGAGGAGCCGATCAGACCGGGAGCCTCATGTGGACGATCCGCAGAGGCTAGACATGCTGTGTGGCTATGTTGCAGTGATCAAAGCCTTCCAACGGTGATCAGATTGCGGTGATCGACTATCCGCACAAAGGTATTGTGTTCTGAACACAGAACAGTAAATTGTTTACTGTTCAAATTTGAATTTCAAATTTAAATGTATGCATGCTATATATCATATTTAGATCTTAGTGTAGGGTAAATACATATTAATTAATTAGATTAATTAATTATTTTTACTGTAAAATAGTGATTTTGAAAAAATTTTAAAATTATCATTTTACCCCTGCACTCAAATTTCGCTTCAGTTGGGCTACTAATCTTTTGTGCAGCTTCACTTCTTTTTCTAGATTAGCAGCTTTGAGGTACCTCTCAAGACATGGTGCTTCTAACCTTAGACATCAATTTTGATCAGCAACATATGGGATTGTTGGCACCTCTACAGCAATCTCTTCATTGGACCTGAATGCTAGTTTTGCACCAGTTGCAGATATGGCACTGTTGTCAAGGCAGCAAACCAACTGATTCATACAGCAACCAAGAAAATTATTTGGCTCAGCATGCATAATTATCTGACAAATGTGAAATAACTGAACAATTTGAAATGTAAAAGAACTAAGGGGGTGTTTAGTTGGGGGGAGTGGGGGTCTGGAATCGGAATCAGAATGGGTGACTCCCACTCCAACCGTTTGGTTGGGAGGAGTCCCATTCTAATTTCGATTCCATGGTGGAATGGGAATGGCTCAATCTATATAGAACTCAATCCCTACTCTCCTCTATGGATTCAAATTTTCATTCCAATTCCGATTCCAATTCCGGTCATGAACTAAACGCTTCGGAAGATTTGGCCATTTCGATTCCGATTTCAAGCTATTTCGATTTCCATTCTCATTCCGATTTCGGTTACGAACCAAATACTCTCTAAGGTTATTGAATCACTACATAATTTCAAATCATAAAGCAGTCATCATATCGTTGGTCATAATTCTGATTGATTATGAGAACAAAAATACATTAATGTTTGATGTAAAAACTGGAAGCTAGAAACCAAAGAAACTATCTGAATAACCAAGTGAACCGGTCATATGAAAATGAATTTATTAGGAATCTGGAATTGCTGGAAGAAAGTTGGAGATAATTATATGGCCAGAAAATGCAGGATGAGATGTTACCATGAACATTTTCCTACATGACCATTTCCCACATCATCCAGGCAGGAATTTTAACCCACATACTACTGACTTCTTAGGTTATGAGAGTAGAAATGGCATCACCACTAACAACTCTAATCTCATCTAAGATATAAACTTTCAGCAGATTTTTTTTTGTTTTAATTGGTTCAAGTTGGCAAGTCTTACATTTACAAGAGTCATCCGCCAAAAATTTTCTTTGGAAGTACAAATGCCTCCCTATGGATTGATTACGAGCACTTGCCAGCATCAAGAGTGTCGTCAGAATGACAGTATTAATGCCAGGTAGCCAGTATACATGAAAGCAGTTATTATGCCTATGCTGACAGCCTTACCTATGCCATCAAGGGCATAGCATTCAAACCAGCACTTCCAAAGGGAAAAGGCTTCCGCATCAGATTGTGAGAAATTTGTGTTTAAGACATGTATACCATTTCACTCATCAATTAGCTTGTACTATAAGTTAAATGCCATGCCCCGACCATAAATTTAGAAATTGAAGACGTGAATAGCCACCGTGTACCTACAGAGAATTGTCCCTACAGACATGCAAGCATTCAATCTGACAAGTACTTCAGTATAATATAAAAGATAATATACTTTTAGTTATCAAAATAACTAACTATTACACTTGGTATTTCCCACACCTTTTACATCATTCTTATACAAAATATCACTATAGATTTACTAATCCAAGGAGCTATCCACCTTCTACAGATTGGCCTCCCCTCTATGCACGAATCCAAAATGCTGATGCTTGCTCCCATAATTAGATCCCTATATCTGAAAACATTATATGAAGATTTATGAGTTTCACGGCTTAGCAATAATAGATATACTTATAAAACTGATTTAAATCATGTTAAAATGTAACTCAATTTCATCATACCAGATATGATACCAATCTGTTCAGTATCAAACTCTAACAATTAATGATATCCAAAACACACTCATATGCCAACTTTTCTATAATATTAGCATAAAGAATCAATATAATATCAGAGTCCACATTCTATCCAATATCATAATCTATAATTAAAGATGAGCACCTAATTTTTTTAGTCTACAGCCCCTATTACAGCGCATTTATATTCCTATAGCTCAGGTATTACCACGATTACCCCATAATGGGGTCACCATGATATCCTCCATGGTGGGGATCACCACGATCACCTCTATGGTGGGGTCACACACTATAATCCGATGGCTGGATATCACCATAATTACCCTTGTGGCGGGGATCTCAAGTACTCAAGTCTGGATATCAAACACCATAGGGTTGAAAGTCAAGTGACACACGCGCGCACACACACATATATATTTAATTTATGTATTCCTCTTTGATATATCTTTGGTATAACTTATATACAACTTTAGTACAGCTATAATATATGTAATTCAACATGTCATACTTAAGATTTTGCAAGCTTAATCTAATCATTATATGTAACACCACTCATTTCAATTTGTAGAAGTCAAATCACTAATCAATTATCCATAGCTAAAGAAATTCCATGCAAAATTAATGCATGATTAAATATGAATGTAATCATGACAATTGTATCATTTCAAAGAGATAAGATAAATTTTCATTTAATTTTGATTGGTTACTATAAAATGTAAATGTTACTTATCTTGTAATTGGCCACCTCAAAATCTAGATACTTTACACTATTCACTTGAACCTAACAATTCAAAATCATACTTTGAGATTAATGATGTATTATTTTCTTATAATAATTTATAGAATCCCTTAAAAATTTAAAATCTCAAATTTCTGATTAATTCCTTTCCCTACATAACAACCCCATTCCATAGTTCATTTACCCTGACAAACATGATCCAAAAATTTTTAAATTTTGCCCTGAGTTGACCCATGAGTTAAAAATCCTCCATTAACTTTTTAGCTTAAATTACCCACCCATTAGAGAATTAAAAATATGGATCATGATAGGGCAAAGTTAATCCATCCCCCAAAAAAATTACTATCAATCTTCCCTTAACCTTCTTTTTTCTTCCCAATTCCTTTCTATCTCAACATTCTAAGCTTTTAGCCCTTACCTCCCTTGCTATCTCAACCTATCAATGATTAACTCCCAAGTTAAATCAACTAAATATAAGAAGGGGTTTAGGACTTACCTACTTGATGAGGGAAAAACAAGGTAGCAAGCAACACCAAAGAAGAGGAAAGAAGAAGAAGAGAAGGAAGAAGAAAAGAGTCCAAGGGAGGGAGAGAGAAGAAGGAAGGAAGGAAGAGGGAGCTTGGTTGGGAAAAAAAATGGAACAAGGGGGGAGTTGGTGCCAAAAGAAATAGGCACTGCACCTAACAGGCGGCCCAAGGATGGGTTGGCCAGCTGGCAAATGACTTAGCTAGCTGGCAATTCAAGGTCTTACATACTTTCTCTCTTAAATAAAATTTTATCCTTGAAATTTACATCTTCCAAAGTTCGAAATTATTTCATATCACAACGCTACTATTGCCAAATCCATTCTACTAATCATAAGCTCCAATCACTAATTTTATCACAACTAGCAAGAGATCTAACCTTGTCATGGATTACTCCATATTTCTTAAATAAATAAAAGTAATGTTCAAATGCTAGTCCTTGGCTAAAATCTCAATATTTAGGATACTTTTCAAGATTTCTAGTCTTCTCTAACTAATCATCTATCTAGTGTGGGTAGTTGATATTTCCGCAAGTCTTTAAGTTTATTATAGTCCTTATAAATTTTCAAATATACTTGTAGATAGTTGGTATTATCAAACTCCATACCAACTCTCAAAGAATAAGAATCATTAAGCATCTAAAGCTTAGTACCAAAAATTTGATACCCTTGGTTATTCTTCATACTTTTTGTAATTGGGGTGTAACATAAAAATCAATTCAATGAATCAATCTAGATCAACTTGATCATCCTAGCAATTATATTGCTATATTCTCCCTCTCTTAACACTCATAATTCCAATTCTAGCATCTTTCTTCTAATATCAAACTTCCTAGAACCTACTGATCCTTTTCTTCTTCCTTTTTTTTTTTTTCCATTTTTTTTCCTTTTTCCTTTTTTCATCACCCAATATGCTAAAATCTAATGATACCTTTAATTTAACTACTTGTATCAATATTTGTTTCTCTACATACCAGCACTTGCTAGTTTATTTTCATTGAAATCTAGCCAACTGGATGATAGCCAAAAAATTCATAAAAATTATTTCCATTATTTATAACTCTATGTATAATGAGGATACCTGCTCAAGTATCAAATCTTTAGATTCATAGATGCCATAATTTCTAATAACTTTAATCCTTCCACAAGGATTGTTTTATAGTTGTCTCATTATATATACAATCATTAATGGATATGGTTCATAGTGTTTTTCTTTAACATTTGCATTTTCTCTAAATATTGAAATTAGATTTCAAATTCAAAATATATCATTACAAAATTTAAATTCAGTTTTGATGGTGTCATTTCAAAAGTTGCACTTCTAAGTTCTGACACATTCTTCTACTTAATATCCTCGTAATATTTACTAGACTCTTTTCTGTTCTTTTCATAGCATTATTTTAATTAGCATATAATCAATGCCTTCCAAAAAATAGTAACTTGGTTCTTAATCAGTACATATCTCAATCATGTTTCAATGATTAATAATTTTCGAATTTCCAAATCCATAGTAAAATTAGACCTAATTTAATTTGAAATTTTATCACCAAATATGCTAATATTTTGCCACTTTTCTCTTAGATTCCACTTGCTCTACCCTTGAAGGGCTAATTATTCTGATAACCTCATGGGGTTGGTCCCCTCTACTAACTATTACATCAACATAGGACCCAACATATTGTCCCTCATCCATATCTGCTCCGTATATAGGATTTGGCAGTCCTTTCTTATCATCTCAGCTAGAATGACCATTGAGGATAAATTAACTACCTCCATTATCTACAATTAATACCACAAAATTAGTCCCCTATATAAATTAATTCTTATCATCTAGTTGGACCTTATCTTAGTTAATTTATGCCAGAGGTCATCCTAGCTGAGATAACAAGAAACTTAGGACTGCTACATCCTATATGGAGTGGATAAGGATGAAGGACAATATGTTGGATCGTATGTTGATGTAATAGTGAGTAGAGGAGACCACCCATGAAGTGATAAGAATAATTGGCCCACGGAGCAAGTGGCATTTGAGGAGAAAGCAAGCCTTCAATGCTCTGAAATACCGATTTAACCTAAAAGTGCAGATGTAAATTACCTAGATAAGGAATAGTATAGATATGCCAATCAAAAAGTAAATGCTGATTATGAGATCGTGAGAGTAGAACTACAACAATTAAGGTAGGATTATGATAGACTAAGATATAGGAATCGGAGACATCTAGATGAATATTTTGCTTTGCAATGTGAAGTAAGAAGACTTAGGTAGGGACTCCTATCTATCTTCTATAGTTCGGCCTCGCTCTATGCATAAATCCAAAATACGATGCTTGCTCTCAAAATTAGATCGTTGAATATGAAAATATCAAGTGAAGATTTATGAGTTTCACGGCTTAGTAAATAACAAATATACTTATAAAACTGATTTAAGTTATGTTAAAATATGACTTAATTTCATCATACAAGATATGATACCAATCTGCTCAATATCAAACTCATAAAATTAATGATATTCAAAATATAGTCATATACCAATTTTTCTATAATATCAGTATAAACAATCAATATAATATCAAAATCTACTATATATCCAATATTTTAATACCCTAATTAAACATGAAAATCCAATTCTGTTTAGCTTTACAGTCCTTATTGCAACACATTTATACACCTGCAGCTTAGGATATCACCATGATTACCCCAATAGCAAGGTCACCATGATATCCCCCGTAGTAGAGATCACTATGATCACTCCTGTAATGGATCGCCACACCATAATTCGATGGCTAGATATCACCGCAATTATCCTCCTGGAAGGATCTCAAGTACTCAAGTCGGATATCAAATACAGTAAAATTGAGTCAAGCGATATATATTCTCTTTTTTTGCGATATAGCTTTGGTACAACTTTAATACAACTTCGATACAACTTTAATACAATTTCGATATAGTTTTGGTACAGCTATGATATATATAATTCAATAGGCAATAATCAAGATTTTGTAAATCTGATCCAATCAGAATATGTAACACCACTGATTTCAATTTATAGAATGCAAATCACTAATCAATTATCCATACTTATAGAAATTTTATGCATGATTAAATGTGAATGTAATCACGACAATTGTATCATTTCGGAGGGATAAGATAAATTCTTATTTATTTCTGATTAGTCAATATAAAATATAAATATTACTTATCTTGTAATTAGCCACCTCAGAATCTCTAATACTTTACACCGTTCACTCTAAACCTAACAATTCAAAATCATGCATTACTCTAAGGTTAATGCTGTATTATTGTTTTATAATAATTTATAGAATCTCTTAAAAATTTTAAAATCCTGAATTTCTGGTTAATTCCTTTTCTTTCATAATAGCCCTATTCTACAGTTCATTTATCCCAACAAATATCATCCAAAAATTTTTAAATTTTGCCCTGAAAGTTGACCCATGAGCTAACAATCCCCCGTTAAATTTTCAGCTTAACTTACCCAGCCATTAGAGAATTAAAAATCACGGATCATAACAGGGCAGAGTCAATCCGCCCTCCAAAAGAAATTAGCATCAATCTTCCCTTAACCTTCTTTCTTCCCAACTCCTCCTTATCTCAACATTCTAAGCTTTTAGCCCTTACCTCCCTTACTACCCCAACCTATCCATGATTAACTCCCAAACTAAATCAACTAAATATGAGAAGGGGTTTAGGACTTGCCTACTTGATGAGGGAAAAGCAAGGCAGCAAGCAACACCAAAGAAGAGGAAAGAAGAAGAAGAAAGAAGAAGAAGAAAAAGAGTACAAAGGGAGAGGGTGAAGAAGGAAGGGAAGAGGGAGCTCGGTTTAGGAAAAAACAGAGCAGGGGATTCCCCCCACCCCGTTCGGTGCCAAAAGAAATGGGCACCGCCGAACGAGATAATTGCTAACGCCTAACAGGCGGGCGCAAGGATGCGTGGCCAGCTAGCAATTCAGGGTCTCACCGCCAGGCTCTGACATCGGCTGCAGCTCCCAGCCTGTGCTTCCCTGCGACTGTACGGCGTGCCTGCCCGACTGTGACTACCTGTTGGTCAACCGGAAACAACAAATGAACATACACACAACAAAATATCATTGAACCCATCTATTGTTTCGTTTGGAGTATACTGAGTTTTAGCCATCCAGTCTGTATCAAGATATGTTGGGGACTAGTTTTGAACCACTTTGGGTTGTTAAAAGCTATGATCAATTTGATTTCAAACAAGGATCTACATTAAGGGTTAGACTCAGAAATCATGGCTTTTGTAACAAGGCTAATACATCCTTATTCAAGGCATTAACAGTGAAATATGCACTCATCTCTAGAACATAATGGTGTGGATACTAGTATATTGCTACTTGACAGACTTTGCATGGTCTATCTTCCACTAATTCTCTTATTTGCCTTCTCCATAAGTTTTTGGAGTCAGTCAACACATCACAGACCTCCCCATATCCATAATCAGTTGTCTCCCACATTGCTATTAGTTTTTGCCATTAATTTATCTAGGTTTCACATCATTAAATTCCACATCAAGGTTTTATGGGAATTAAGTGTACGTGCTCCATGGCAGATTTTAAAGGCTAACTTAAGCAATTCAAGCAAACAAAATACTTATCCTTGTTAATTCAAATAACTTCTCAAAATCTCACTTCAGCCACATTTCCAGTCTTCTACAAACCTATTCTGAATTGCAACCATGGATGAAGTCATCTAAGTATTCAAGGTAGCGCATTCCAACAGTTTTTACCCCTCCCCACACAATTCTGTGAAGTTTGTTCATTTCACCATCTAAGTAAATCTCAGTCTCAACTACACATTTCTAAATCATACAGTTAAGTTCCTCTTATAGACCTAGAAACACCTTCCTAAATGAATAAAAGAAAAGGTCATGCTGCATACTTCTCAACATAGCCAGCACAAGTTATAGAATTCTAAGGATATACCTTCTGTACACAGATTATATAAAGAATGGATAAACATCCACAATCAAAGTAATTGATATCCATGTTGGTGTGGCTTACACTTGCAGCATTAACTGTATAAAACTCTCTTCTTTTTTTGAAAAACCAAAATTGAATTAGTAGATTCCAAAAGCATTGTCAACAAAGTTTAATTGAAAAGCAATGCATCTAAAGCACTTCATGTGTGCCTTGAATGTATTAATTTTTCACTGTAATATCGAACTGCAAGTAAGATTAAAAAAGCAAGTGGTTTTGGAAGTTGCTTTTGAAGCTCCAAGATCCACACTCTAGTTTCATGCATCGGAGCTATAATGTGATGAAGTTATGAACACGCATTTTGAGTTCCTATATTTGCTTGGAGAGCAGCTTTTGTCATCTTTTTAGCTTTTTTCTTTTTTGTCATATAAGTACATTGTCATTCCCAACAATCTCTCTTTCTATCTCTGAATTAGAAGGAGATGATTTTTCAGGGATCGACTGTTCAGAGTCTTCTGCAGTATCATTGCTTGGATTAATCAGAAACTGGAGAGCAGTTACAACATCGCCGATTAGCGGACGAGAACTTGCTTCTTTGTGAAGACACAGAGCAGCAACTGCAAGAGCTTGGTATAAACTCTTTATGGGAAATTTCCCCTTAAGCAACGGGTCAGCAATTTGTACAAACTTCCTCTTATCTCTCAAGAGTGGCTCTGCCTGCACAATTGTACCAAAAGATGATATCCTGTTCAGACTGAGGTTGAGAAGTTAAACCGTTAAGCCATCAAAAGAAATACTGAAATACAATCATTAACATACATGTATACATGCATATATACATGTAAACATGTACTTATACACACACACACACACACACACCGGTCCCATTCAAGTTATACTTATATAAATCTTATAGAGTTGCTCATTTTATGATTTGGACGATGAGGGTTTCATATTGATGATCGAGCTATTGGATATATTTTATTACCTCTAAACTGTTTATACATCAAAAATTATATAATTTGAAAACTCCAAGACTGTGTATCAAGTGTTCAAAAATAATACAATATTTCATGTTATTTAAATTGTTAAAGTTTTGATCACTTGATGCATTGGTTAGGAGTTTCTAAGTCACCTGATCGTAAGCAGCTTAGAGATAGTCCATCATATCAAAAAGCTCAGATTATTGATATAGGACTCCATCATCCAATTCATGCAAGAGTGTAACTCTTATATGAGAGTTACACTCTTGCACTTGGTGTTATAAGAGTTACACTCTTACACTTGGTGTAGCTTGAATTGGACTCTATACATACATACATATTGTGATGTTGCAATCAACATGGAAGAATACATCAAGTTATAAAGAAAACCTCTGAATGGTATCATGATTCACCCTAATTCTTAAGACATAATATTATCTAGTTTTCTTTCATGATTAAGCATAGGGTTGTATAAAACACTAGTGGTGCAACGGAAAGTGGATTTAAGATTTGAAGCTACCAAGTTCTTTGAGAATCTAGTGCCTCAGTGAGCATCAAACTTGAAGATAAGCTAGGTTAGCTAAGCAATCAGTGCTCAATTTAGCCTCAAGACAAAAAGGCTTCACGCTCTTCTTCTTGGTCATAAATTATCTTTCAAGCAGTTATCATACAAAGGTTGTACCTTTTCTCCCATGTTGCGAGTGCTTAAGAGACACAAGCTTTAATTAGGCAATTGATTGAACTAAAACAAAGTATGTTTTAACTTCTTATGCTACCAAAATGTATGTAACGTATATTTGGTAAGCCCATGAGGTAAAATCAGATTACAAGACATACCCAATGAACAAGTTGTTGCTCATTTGTTGGCTTTTTGATGTCTATGGCTCTCCTTCCAGTTATGAGCTCCAAAAACACGACCCCAAAACTATATACATCTGACATTTTGGTTAACTGGCCTGTCAATGCATATTCTGGGGCACAGTAGCCATAAGTACCCATCACTCTTGTAGAAACATGGGTCTTATCTCCAATTGGACCAAGCTTGGCCAGGCCAAAATCAGATAACTTCGGGTTGTAATCTTCATCAAGAAGTATATTTGATGCTTTTAAATCACGGTAAATCACAGGTGGGTTGGCTATATCATGCAAGTACTCAAGGCCTTTGGCTGCGCCAACTGCTATTTTCATTCTTGTATACCAATCCAGTGGCTTCTTATTTGGTGATAGATCTGTAGGTGATCAAGTAAAAACCAAAAGGTCGATTGGAGATATCTTGGCTCATTGTATGAATAAAGGAATTGACAATCTGATGAATTATACCTAAGAGATGATCTTCCAATGAACCCAGTGGCATGTATTCGTATACTAGAATCCTTTGGTCACCATCTGCACAGTATCCAAGCAAGTTAACAAGATTCTGGTGGTGCAGGAGACCGAGCATTAGTACTTCAACAAGGAACTCTCTGTTTCCCTGAAATCCATTCCTATCGAGCTGTTTAACTGCTACAACCTGAGGAAGGTAAACATGGAAATTGGATCAGGCTCCTTCTATAGTCTATAGCAGAAGAAAGATAGCTAGAAATGGCGTTACTTCATTCGTGCCTTCAAGGCATCCTTTATACACTCTTCCAAAACCACCTTCACCAAGTAGGTTTGAGGTGCTGAAGTTTTTGGTAGCTGCTGCCAATTCTTGGAACTTGAATACCCGGGCTGCAATATTTTCATTGCCAACCCGTAAAATCTCATTAGCTGCAGACCTATGCTTGTCACTGTCTGCAAACATAAATTTTTTTCTCAGAAATGAAAAGTGGATCTAACTAGATCTTGTATTTGGTTTGGTTTGACAAAATGAAATATAGAAATTAGTCTTAAAGCTGGAATAAAGTTCATTCAGTCATTTATTTGAAATAAAGAATGAAGGAAATGATTATTTTTATATGAAGGCAAAATAAAGAATACACACACACACATCCAATAGATAAAGCCACTTTTAAAGACTACTAGCAGGATGAAGCAATAGTAGAATGGAAATATGGTGCTCTCTTGATTTTGTTTATCATCCTTGAAAAATTGTTAAACAAAGGCTTTCTAATGTGGAGTTCAGGGTCAACCTAGCGTCCTGCTAAAGTTTTTTTATTTATATGCTGACCTATTTGTAAGTTTGCTTTGCCCATTATGGCTGAGGTCATATATTGGGGAAAAAATTGTTTAGTACTTGTCTCACCTCTTGGTGAATATCCTCTTAGGTGGGATGGTTGTATATGTCTTAAAACGACTAAATTTTTCCACTTGTTCATCTATAAGATATTTGGTTAAAAGCTTTTGAATAAGATTAAGTTATCAGGAAATTTTAAAACTTTTCCCTTTTTTTGAGAGGAGAGTTTTATATTGATATGATTTTTTTCTTTGCTTTTGTCTGTGAGGGGAATAATTGGGCATATTCTGGTACAATATTCAGTCATCAGAAAATAAAAATCAATTAGAAACACATACTTTTATTGGCGCATCTCGATTATGCTCCGCTAAATCTATCCTAATATAGCACCAAAATAGGACATTGAAATGTGGAAGGAAAATCTAGATGGGAGCACATATTTTCTTAAACATTCTATTAAGAACTGTTACATGAAATAAAACTAATGAATGATGCAAATTTTAAAAGTGATCAATATCAACAAATGTTATGTTTATATATTGAAGCGGAAAAAAAAATTATCATTTCGATTGCGATAATTATTGGCTTTATCAGATAAAAGCTTCCAAATGAAACCATGATACATTACATTAAAGCAAGGAAGAAAGTACATACTGGATCTGAAGGAAATGTTACCAACAAGGGACTTAAGCCCATTCTTTTTCTTCTTTCTTTCCTTCCTTATCCTCCATGACCACTTTGTCTTCCTCTTCTTTGTTTGCTTTTTATTCTCGTCCGGCGGCTTGTTACAACAGACACATGTCATCATCTTTTTTCCTCTCCTCTTCGTACTGCTAAATATCCCCATGATGAATATTGTGCTTCTGTGGATCAACCCAAGAGTGAATCAATCCACTCTCAAGCCGAAACCACAAGAATACAGATTGAGGATTATGATTTTTTTTTTTTTTGAAAAAATTACAGAAGAAATCTGGAATTTTTGAAGAAAAAAGTGCTTTATGGTTATTTGGTTTTTGATTTTTGCCCCTTTCCAGTGGACAGAAATGGCCGGGTTTGTTTGGCTTGATGGTTGGACAGAGGGCGTGGGCTAAATTTAGATTCTTTTTCCTTAACTTTAACCATGAGTTCATTTGTTTCTTGTCTATTTAATTAGTTATTTAATTTTACTTGAGAATTGAGGTGGCCTGTGATTTCGGTTTGGAAGAAACTGACAAGAATGCAGGTGGAGGGATGAAAGAGTTCTCAAGGTCTTTTGTATTTCAGATATTCAGCCCAAAAATCCCAGACTTTTGTTTGGTGCAGTCCTTGATGGAAGAGTGTAGGCTTGATGGGTAGCTATAAGCCATTGGAGGTGGCAATGAAGAGATAAGGGCAATCATATTATTACCTGCTGAAAAGAACAATGATGGATTAGGGATCTCAAGATTCAACTGCACAAAACATTGAAATGGAAGAAGGATTTAGTGCACATTGGAAGTCCTATGGACCCATCTAGTGCATATCAAAGACATTCTGGGCATGGAATGCAGTACTACCTCGAATTGTCTAGTTTGGAGCATACTGAATCAAACCGATTATAAGAAACTAAAATGGTTCATCCTATCATCTTGAAACCCCACCCCTTTCATCAGATTGGACCTCTTCGTTTGCCCAGGCCTATCCCATGAGCCTATCTTTAGGAAAGAATATGCAAAATTTCTAGTCTGGCATACAACATGTCCGCGATAGATATATATATATATATATAAAAGCCTCCCAATTTTGGGCTAGGTTGGGTGGGCCATTAGGTCCATGATCAGCTCTTATATATGTATGTAATGCAACATGTAGATAGGATTGTATTTCAGCTGTTATTATTGAAAATTCACGAAGGAATAGGCAAAATTTCTAGTCTGGTATACAACATGTCCGTAATATATAATGATAGCTCTCAACAATATGTGAAAGAATAACCATAAATTTCACTGAACATGAAGAGGACCATATAAGGCTAAACAAAATCAAAAGCCTACATCCAAATTCGTGGAAAGCAAAATGGAGCTATATTCAAAATTTAGAACTTCCACTTGGCTTGTCCCTCCTGATCTTTGTCATTTATGTACTTGAACTTTAGATGTCACGCTAATGTCTTATGTTCAAATTCCCCTGGATATTTTGAAATATTTCAAACTCTTAAAACTACCCAAAAATTCCTTCTTTATATTAGTCTTGACAATCCACTTTTCAATTCCTTTCTATCTTGTATATATTGTTGATGCTACTTCCCTGCTCAAAAGATTATCTGAAAGGTTGATATCATATTGACAGCTGCTTGCAGAAAGAGGTTTGATAAGAAATGTGTCCTTTTATGATATTAACTATGATTCTAGGGGCTTTTCCTTGCTAGTTGTAAACCACAAAGGAAAAACCCCTGGATGTCATTGTTTGTTGGTGGGTCATGATTGTTGTACAGTTGATCTTTATATTGTGCCGTCATTGCGATTTGAGGAAGAAGAAAAAGGAGGAGGAAGAGAAGGGGAAGATAGAGTAGTCATTTTTAAGAAAATAAAAAAAAAATATTTTGACATCGAAGATATAGAAGTATTTTTTTCAGAATCATCATTTCTATTATGAACTTGCTATACTTCGTGTGGCACTAATGTCATGTTCAAATCCCCATGGAGATGGGGCTCAAACCCCCCATGCAATTTGATGTCCAATTGGATATCTAATGATCAGGTTTGTCCTCTTTGGAGCAACTGATTAGATCAAATTATCTCACTCTGCAAAACAATGCCAGCAGAATTATCACACATCTCATCCCCGATTACGATAGGCTGCTCTTCTATTTTGCCTTCTTGTCTTTATGGTTGGATGGTTCCTTGCAAAAAAAATGGGTATTAATTCAATGATTGGATCATATCTTGATTCCCTTGCCAACAAGGTCGAATTGTCATGCATTAAACTAGTGATTTATTTAATTCCATCTTTAATTGTTTGTGTTATAGCATGAGTCATTTAATCAACGTGAAAATGTTCAAGCATTTGGCATCTTGATGGATCATACCTTGATTCATCTTATCTAGCTATGACCAAGCTAATAGAGATGTTAGGTCCTTGAAGGAATCTATCACATTGTACCTAGTTTGAATCAATCTTAACCCTTAAGAATTTGTGATGCAATCACTATAATAAGAGCTTATAATTGGCAAGTCTTTTTTTAAATTTCTTTTATGGCATGTGCTCTGAAGGATACAAAAATACCATTTAATATGTATCAATTCAACTAACTTACCACTGAGCAATATATGCGAAAAGGGAAAAACCACAGCTAGGATTTCAATAGACCCCCCTCTGAGGAAGGGGGGGGGGGGGTAAGTGGATTTGCTGGGGAGGACCAAGATGGGGCCTGATTCGGCTAGATCATAAGGGGCTACTGCATCAGAGATAAGTAAAGAAGTCGATACATCCTTTGCCACCGCATAACCTAACCGAGCAAAGTGATGGAAGGGGAATGGAGATGAGCCGTTCATGGGCACAAATGGCTCAAGGTGCTTGAAAGTTCCAATAGAAAACTTATTAGGTATCAGAGGAGGATATATATATCTGCTTTGGAGGAAAGATTCTCTCAAATCATGGTTTTTGTGGATGAAGACATAGATCGGGTTAGTTAGAAATAGAAAGCGGCCATTGTTGGTAAGTTTTTCAGGAAAAATTTTCTAGTTGAGTTTATCCAATGAGAAATGAGATTGCGGTGGAATGTAGAGAATGATTTCTAAGTTCTACATCTGTCCAAGAGGGTGTTACTATTTAGCCTACCATCTGAAGAAGTAAAGCAAAGGATCCTAGCGAAAGGGCCATGGTCCCTAGCAGGACAACCATTGGCAATGGAGAGGTGGAAACCTAAGTTTAGGGGAGAGACCAGATTTGGTATGCATCCATATGGCTTTGTCTTCTTGATTTATCATTAAAGATATGGGATGAAGCTATGATCATGAAAATCACAACAATGCTAGGGAAGCCTCTATTTTTGGATGAATGGACAGCTACAAATACCCAAATGAGTTTTGCATAAGTCTGTGTGCAAATTGATCTATAGAAAAGTACATGCCTTGGTATGAAGGTGGGAGTTTATTTATGAAGATTTGCCAAAGATCTGTTATCATTGTTGGAAAATTAGATTGGGAATGGAGTAGTGTTGGTGTAGTTGGGGTGCAGGGAAGCAAAGGAACAGACAACTATATGGACCTTAGATCAGGGCAAGGAGAGTTCCATATCTAGCTAAGGTGGCACCTAAAAGATCATTGACCCCACCTTCATCGACAAACTAAGGAACAATGGCATGGGCTCACGATAAGCAATAGTCCAAAAAGACCCAAATGAAGGAGATCCATCCTCCAGAACATCACAATCCCTTTGTGGTTCCATCTAAGTTTGATCTTTTGAGGGACAAAGGTA
The DNA here is from genome assembly GCF_000442705.2 of Elaeis guineensis. Lineage (NCBI taxonomy): Eukaryota > Viridiplantae > Streptophyta > Magnoliopsida > Arecales > Arecaceae > Elaeis > Elaeis guineensis. The sequence goes on from NC_025998.2 coordinate 31,943,597, forward strand.
GTCAAGAAGAGGGGACTCAACTGATGGAGATTGTATTATTTACATGGGCAAAGAGCAAGCTCCTCCATCAATGGTGTGGAAGGAGAAGCATAAGAGATCGCCACCCAAGCCAGGTGCAAATGCTTCCTTGGGTTCTGAATCACCACCTGAATCTAAAGTAATTATCATTGCAATGACTGAGAAGAATGCTGTGCAACAACAAGATGCTTCAAATGTAGTCATTGTCTCTGGTTTAGCTGAAGCTAAGTAGACTCAGAAGGCAATGATGATCAACCCCATTATCTCATCAGCAAACGGCAAGATGGATCATCTCTTGAGGTGGACAAAGGTCTGGCTACAACTAAAAGTCAAACAACTGAAAAGGGTAATGTTTCAATCACTCTTTCTCTGGCTGCAACTGAAAGTCAAACAATTGAAAAGGGTAATGTTTCAATCACTCATTCTTGGCATGTTATACAATTCCACCACATATCAGAAAAAGTATTGTTAGATATATACCCTAGAAGCCAATTGTTGGCCAACACATGTAATTTTTTTAGTGACATAATTTTATAATTAAATTTTTTAAATTAATAAAATTAAATTTATTTTCATTCATGTTGTGTTATATGTCCATGAATTATCTAAAAAAGTAATAAGATGATGACACATATTCTTAAGAATTGAGAATTTAAGACATGTATCATTGGTGATTAATTTTTAAATACTTTCAATCGATGGATTATCACGAGGATGGTGATTGATCCAGTGAGATTGGTGCACAGATCGCTTTTCTTAGAATAGACGAGTTTCAAATTTACAGTGTAAAGATACTGGAGCGAGAGTGCAGATGATTGTTAGAGAATAATGGTACCGAGCATGACCACATGAGTAGTCACTTAGATATCTACCCACTCATCAGTGACATACTCGATGTTGTGGTGATGTGACTAGTCTTTTGATTTGCGGTATCTTGACTACTCATAGTGAGATTGCTGTGGTTTGACTGTATATATATTTGGTCCCTAGCCATATAGATCCTTACGGTACACGTTGGCTGCAGTAAGTTCATTATAGGAGTAAGTTACACCTAGATGGGATCTATCGATCTTAGTAGATAAGGAGAAGTCCTATATAATTCATGAAATTGAGTTCAGAAATCTATGGCCATTACAGAGTGAATGATGGAAAGGAGTTTCTATAAAGTTTCACTTGTGAACTTGAGTCGATTGAATTTTATATATGACTGTGTGGGGTTTGATGAGTTATCCATGACCTCCGTCATATCGGAACTCATGATAAAAGGACCAAATCACATGATAACTACATCTAGAGGTTCATTAATTAGTTCTGCTGGATTGTCACTACATACTGCTAGGTATCACTGGTGGATTGTGGGATCAATAAGAATTATTTGATGATCAATAATTTTTAATTAGCTGAATTGAAAAGAGTTTCAATCTATTGAAAGGAGTTCTAATGATATTATTGATGAAAATTATAATATATCTCACCATCAGACAGAATTGAACCTATAGAGTCATACATAAAGAAAATTGATCTAGGATGGTTCAATTGGGCTCATAAAATTCCAATTGAGTTAGACTTTGGTGAAATCTTATTGGGTTTAGGAATACTACGCTAGCACATGGTTAAACCCAATTCTTCATATGACTTGGATTTGTGTTCCTTATTGGATAAGAATTTGATCAAGTCAAAGCAAGCTAGTAGGCACCAAGAGTTAAAAACCCAAACTCCAAATTGGATTTAGAATCCTTATTGGATAAGGATCTAATTAAAAGCAACCAATTAAAATTAGATCTCCTTGTAGGACTTGGATTTGATCCAAGTTGTGGCCAAGTTGGCACCACCCATATGGATAAGGATGAGAGGGGCCATGCCCCACTTTGATTGGGTCAAAGGGACTCAAGTCTAAATTGGATTTAGTTTAGAGTCCAATAGAGGCAAGGATATAGTCAAAATAGAAGTCCCAATGCAACTGGACTTTGACAGGATCAAGCCCAAAAGTCCTAGGATTCATGCCTATTTAAAGACCCCCTCACCAAAGGGTCAAGATATCTCAAGTTCCATGCCCCCTAGCCTCTTCTAAGCCCCCTCTCTCTCCTCTTCCACGTCCTCCCTCTCTCCCTAGAGTTCCCACACCCAAGGGTTGGGCATCCAACCTTCTTCCATGACTAGAGAGTTGGATGCTGCTCTTCAAGCTTTAAGGGTTGAATCCTGAGTTTCTACATGAAGGAAGAAGATCAAGAGGAGATCCAAATTGAGATCAAAGCTTGCTGGTCTATCTTGGAGAAGAAGAATCAAGTTCGTGAGGAAGCATCCTAGAGCTTTTCTATGGATACCTGTAGAGGCCGGATACATACATGGCTCTGCAAGAATCCTCAAATCCATGATCATCAAACTGTGGTGTATATCTACCTGTGCAAAGGTGAAGATAAGATCTTCATGCTTATGTTTGATAATTTTATTTGCTTCTTATAGGTCTTAAGAATATGATAAGGATAATCTCATGAGATGAGATCTAGAAGATGCATGTTAGAATAAATCATTTTCGTTGCTTGTATAAAATTTTTTGTTGTTCTAGCATGTATACTGTCCTAATTTTTTTTTCAAGCATAATGTGAAAAGTCAAAAAATAATAATCAAATGACCCATGCACTAGATTATCCTAACATTAACACTATAGGGAGATGTTCATCTAAAGAGGTAGATTATAAGGGAAAGAAAGTAGTTAATCAAGATTCTAAAGGTAATGACCAATATTATTGTTTGGAATTGCAGGTGGGCATCCAAGCCTCCGTTTATGGAATATATCCATAATATGATGCAATAGTATAAGCCTGAGACATGGTGTTTCCTGAAAACTAGACTCTCTTATGAGCATGTACCAAAGATTCAAAGAACTATGGGTCCTATATGGAATATCTTTATGGTGCTGACAAGGGGATTGTCTGGGGGAATAGTGTTAGCCTGGATGAAAGATGCAGGTGATATTACTTTCATGCATACAAATAGACAAATTGTCTATAAAATCATCTCCTCCAAAGCTAGTTCATGGATCTTGGAGATATCCTATATTAGCAATAATAGAATAGAGAGACGTCCCTGACTTGAGATCGCGAGTCAAGGAGTCACCGCTACTACCACATACTTATGGAGAACTCTCTCCACAAGTATGCAGGACATCTCATCACGATATCATAAAGCAACAGCGAAATAAAATTTAAATATTTAATATTTAACTTTAGTATAAATAACTAAATCAAACGACTTATAAAATAATATTTTATAATCTTGCATCAAACTTCAATAAATCCTAATCTAAAATAAAAATATTAAAATCTGTCTCTAATTTTCTCTTCCATAATGAATTCTTGAGTCAAGCTAGCCCTCTTAATCTGTAAAAATAATAAAATATAGAGTAATAAGCTAAACAATCTAGTAAGTAATATAAACTTTAGCTAAATAAATCAAGCAATAATAATATCTAAAAGCATGCATATGCATTAATTCAAAATGTACAGCACTAATCAAAATATGATCTATGTGAATTCATTTTCATTCATAAATTGATTTTTTTCAAAATATCTTAACAGCCATGAACTAAATCAAAGTACCAGTATATAATCCTTACTAGTAGGATATTAGATTACTAGTATTTGTTTGATGTAGTCCTTGATGGAAGAGTGTAGGCTTGATAGATAGCTATAAGCCATTGGAGGTGGCAATGAAAATAAGGCCAACCATATTATTACGTGCTAAAAAGAGCCACGATGGATTAGGGATCTCAAGATTCAATTGCATAAAACATTGAAATGGAAGAATGATTTAGTGCACATTGGAAGTTCTATGGGCCCATCTAATGCATATCAAAGATTTTCTAGGCATGGAATATAGTATTACCTCAAACCATCTGGTTCGGAGCATATTGAACCAAACCAATAAGAAACTAAAATGGTTCATCCTATCATCTCAATACTTGGTAAATGGGTCGAAACCATTCAAAGCTCTCATAGCCCCACCCCTTCATCAAATTGGACCTCTTTGTTTGCCCAGGTCCCATGAGCCTATTTTTAGTATCTAAGCCTACCAATTTTAGGCTAGGTTGGGTGGGCCATTAGGTCCATGATCACTCTCATATATATATATATATATATATATATATATATATATATATATGGATAGATAGATAGATAATGTAATGCAACATGTACATATGATTGTATTTTAGCTGTTATTATTGAAAAATATAGGAAATAGGCAAAATTTCTAGTCTAGTGCACAACATGTTCGCAATATATAAGGATAGTTCTTAGCAATATGTGAAAGAATAACCATGAATTCCACTGAACATGAAGAGGACAGTATAAGATTAACGGAAGTCAAAATTTTGTAGCCAAATACATGGATGGTAGAATGGAGCTATATTCAAAATTTGGAACTTCCACTTGGCTTGTCCCTCTTGATCTTTATTATTTATGTACTTGAACTTTAGGTTTCATGCTAATATCTTTATGTTCAAATCCCCATGGATATTTGAGAATATTCAACTCTTAAAACTACCTAAAAATTCCTTCTTCATATCAGTCTTGACAATCCATTTTTCAATTCCTTTCTACCCTATATATATTGTTGATGCTACTTCCTTGCTCAAAAAAGATTATTCAAAGGGTTGATGTTATGTTGACAGCTGCTTGCAGAAAGAGGTCTGACAAGAAATGTGTCCTCTTATGATATTAACTATGATTCAACAGGCTTTCCCTTACTAGTGGTGAACCATGAAGGAGAAACCCCTAGATGTCATTGTTTCTTGGTTGGTCATCATTGTTGTACCGTTGATCTTTATGTTGTGCTATCATTATTATTTGAAGAAGAAAAAAGAGGAGAAAGAGAAGATAGAGTAGTCATTTTTAAGAAAGGAAAAAAAATATTATGACATCAAAGATATAGAAGTATTTTTTTTCAGAATATCATGAACTTGCTATACTTTGTGTCATACTAATGTCATGTTCAAATTCCTATGGAGATGGGGCTCAAACCCCCTACGCACTTTTGATGTCCAATTGGATTTCTAATGACCTATTCATGCAATGTAGGATAATAATGTGTGGTATCTTCTTGCTTTCAGTGCGTTTGTCCTCTCTGGAGCAACTACTTGGATCAGATTATCTTGCTCTATAAAACAATGCTAGTAGAATTATCACACATCTCATCCCCCATTTTGACAGATTGCTCTTTGTTATTGCCTTCTTGTTTTTATAGTTAGTTGGTTCTTTGCAAGAAAAATGGGTTTTTATTCAGTGATTAGATCATATCTTGATCCCCTTGCTGACAAGGTCGAATTGTCATGCATTAAACTAGTGATTCATTTAATTCCATCTTTCATTGTTTGTGTTGTAGCATAAGTCATGTAATCAATGTGAAAATGTTCAAACATTTAGCATTTTGATGGATCACATCTTGATCCCTCTTATCCAGCTATGACCAAGCCAGCACAGATGTTAGATCATTGAAGTATCATGTTATACCTAGTTTGAATCAATCATAACCTTTAAAAATTTGTGATGCAATCACTATAATAAAAGCTATCGAGGCACAATTCATAGGCCTTCTTTTAAATTTTCTTTATGGCATATGCTCTAAAGGATACAGGAATGGATAGGATAAATATAACACCATTCAATATATATCATTTTAACTAGCTTGCAGTTGAGCGATATGTGCAAAAAGGAGAAAACCACAGCTAGGGCTTCAAAAGACCTCCCTCGAGGTGGGGGGGGGGGGTACGGTGTTTGGGGAGTAGATTGCTGAAGAGGATCAAGATGGGGCCCGATTCAACTGGATCGCGAGGAGCTACTATATCGGAGATAAGTAAAGAAGTCAATCAATTGGAGAAAAGGATGCATCCTTTGCCCAACAAAGTGAAGTGGTGGGAGAGGAATGGAGATGAGCCGTTCATGATGTAAGTGGTTCAAGGTGCTCGGAGGTTCCAATAGGAAACTTCTTGTGCATCAAAGGAGGACATAGCTACTTTGGAGGAAAGATTCTCTAAAATCATGATTTTTGTGGATGAAGTAGGACTGAAACCGGATCAGATACCAATATATCCATATCCATATTTATTTTATTTGATGAATACAAATATAAATATAGATATTATTTGGATATAAAAATTTATATCTATATTTATTTTAAATAAATATGGATATAATTTGAATACTAGATGTATAGATATAATTATGAGTATAACTTAGATAATTAAACTTTATGACTATAGAATCAAAGATATTACTAAATAGATGATAAATCAAGTTAATAATATATTTATATGATTGTATATTTAAAAAAAAAATTAATAAGTGTGATATAAAATTATATAAGCCAATATGTAGATTTGAATAATCGGATACAGATTGGATAGTTGTCTATCTATATCTATATTCATTTTTCTTTAATGAATATGAAATGGATACGGATATTAGTCGAATCTTCAAATTTTTATCCATATCCAGATTGATTCAGATACGAAAATGGATCCGAATAGATAATATCCATACCATTTTTACCCCTAGGATGAAGACATAGATCGGTTAGTTAGAAATGGAAAGCAGCCATTGTTGGTCAGTTTTTGGGGAAAGATTTTTCAGCTGAGTTTATATAGAGAGAAATATTGTGGTGGAATGTGGAGGATGATTTTCAAGTTCTACCCCCATTGGAGGGGGTGTTGCTATTTAGCCTACCACCTGAAGAAGTAAAGCAAAGGATCCTTGTGAAGGGGCCATGGTCCCTAGCGGGACAATTGTTGGTAATAGAGGGGTGGAAACCTAAGTTCTGATCAGAGAGAGATCAAATCTGGTATGCATCCATATGGCTTCAGCTTCCTGCTTTACCATTACAGGTATGAGATGAAGCTCTGTTTATGAAAATCGCAGCAATGACAGGAAAGACTCTATTTTTGGATGCATGGACAGTTACAAACACCCGAATGAGTTTTGCTCGAGTTTGTGTACAAATTGATCCATAGAAGAGTATATGCATTGGTACGAAGGTGGCACTAAAAGAAGAAACTATCTGGTAGGAGTTTATTTATGAAGATTTGCCAAAGATCTGTTATCATTGTGGGAAAATTAGATTGGGAATGAAGAGTGTGGGTGCAGTGGGGATGCAGAGAAGTAAAGGGATAGACAACTATATGGACCTTGAATCAGGGCAACGAGAGTTCTATATCTAGTTGAGGCGGTACCTAGAAGATCACCAATCCCACCTCCATCGACAAACTAGGGAACGATGGCATGGGCTCAAACTAAGAAATAGTCCAAAAAAGACCCAAATGAAGGAGATCCATCCTCTAGAACACCAAAATCCCTTTGTGGTGCCATCTAAGTTTGATCCTTCAAGGGAAGAATGCAGCCAAGAAGAGGGGACTCAACTGATAGAGATTGTATTGTTTATAGAGGAAAAGGGCTAGCTCCTCCATTAATGGTGGTGCGAAAGGAGAAGCATAAGAGATCACCACCCAACCCATGTGCAAATACTTCCCTAAGTTCCGAATCACTGCCTCAATGTACAGTAATTATCATTGTAAGGAACGAGAAGAATGCTGAGCAACAACAAGAAGCTTCAAATGCAATCGTTATCTCTGCTTCAGCTGAAGCTAAAAAGACTCGGAAGGCAATGACAATCAACCCCCATAGCTCATCAACAAAACGACAAGATCGATCATCTCTTGAGGTGGACAAAGGCTTGACTGCAACAAGAAATCAAACAACCGAAAAAGGTAATATTTCTATCACTCATTCTCAGCATGTTATACGACTCCACCACATATTATAGAAAGCATGATGTGAAAAGTCCAAAGGTAATAATTAGATGACCCGTGCACTAGAATATCCTAACACTACCACTACGGGGAGGTGTTCATCTGAAGAGGTAGATTATAAGGGAAAGAGAGTAGTTAATCAAGATTCTAAAGGGTAATGATGAATATTATCGTTTGCCTCCCTTTATGAAATACGTCCGCAATATGATGCGATAGTATAAGCCTGAGATATGGTGTTTCCTAGAAGCTAAACTCTCTTATGAGCATGTACCAAAGATTCAAAGAACTATGGGTCCTATATGGAATATCTATATGGTGGAGGGGATTGTCTCTGAGAATAGTGTTAGCCCGGAGGAAAGATGCAGATGATATTACTTTCATGCATACAAATAGGCAAATTGTCTATGGAATCATATCTTCTCAAGCTGGTTCATGGATCTTGGCAATATCCTATGTTAGCACTAATGGAATAGAGAGAAGAAGTATGTGGGACTCTATCAACCAGGTGCAACAATTGCATTTGCCATTCCTGTTAGTGGGGGATTTTAACTATGTTCTCAATGCAGAGCATAAGAAGGAAGGAAAACCCTTCAATGTAGATAGGGATATAAGGGAGTTTAGAACCTATATCTGCCCAAATAGCCTCATTGACTCGGGCTTTGAAGGGCCCAAGTACACCTGGTGCAATAATAGACTTGGACTTGGTAGGGTGTAATAACCCAATATCCCTTAACCATAAAGCTGCAAATGGGTCAGGTTGACCCATGACCCAATCCGATCTGACCTATATAACCGAACTATTTTAAAAGACCTGCGGATCAGGATTGGGTTCTAAAATTGGATCCATTCTATTTTATAGGTTAGATCTGGATTTACTTCTGAAATTGGATCCATTCTATTTTTTAGGTTAGATATAGATTTACTGAATTTTGACCCGATCTGATCTGTGAAAATTTTTAGATTCATTTGGATCTTGAGATAAATAACTCGATCCAACCCGACCCGACCCAAACCCAATACGAGACCCGAACACTCATCTGAATAGTTGAACTCGAATCCATCCGTTAATAGCTCTTCTCTCCATCTCCCGGCTTCTTCCCGTTTCTGATCAATCTCTCTTCTCAAAAGGCAAATTTCTGCACCAACGATGTTTATTATTGTTTTATTAAATTTATAGTATTGAAAAGTAGAAATTCTTAACATCTAGATACAAAAATAATAAAATAAAGATAATTTGGCATATTACTTAGCCTAGATCTTATTGCATCTTATCTTGTAGATTTTTTCTTCTAATCTATTTAATGAATTTCTTTGATCTTAATTCAGATATTTTTGTCTTGTGGTTTCACACCTATGTTCTTTTTGTTTTATTTATTATACCTCTTTTTTTTGTCAAGAACTTACAAGTTCAACCATTTTTGTCAATATTTGCCAATTTTTGTTGATATTCTTGAATTTTTTTCACAGATGTAAATAAAATTAGACTTGATCTCTCATAATTATAGGTGTATCTTAAACATTCGTGGTCAATTTCTTGGTCACAAGATTTGATGAACTTTTCTGAAATTAGATTTTTTGTGATGATATGTCACAAGCTATAAGAAGGCAGCATTTATTGTGTTATCTAAAAGTTTAAGACATAGCCTCCTGAAAAGAAGTTTGGATGAATGAGTGAACCCTATGCCGTTACTTATATAATTTTTTTTATTATTCTTTTTTATAATTTTGGATGTTTGATTGCAACTTGTGCACACATTCTTCTCCTCGAAATTTGCATCATTTGCAATTGAATATTTTCAACCACTTATTTCTTATAAATGAAGGGAAGAACTGATTCACTAGTAAAAGAAGTTGATTTAAGTCCGGTAATAGTACAAATAAGATTGCTTATGGATCTTTTACTTATTGATGTTGTTATTTATAACCCAAACCCAAGCCAATCCGAAATCAGACATGAACCAAACCCATATTTCATAGATTGGGGCTGGGTTATATATGGACCCGACCCAACCCGACCCTAATGATCCATTGGGTCAAGATTTTTGATCATGAATCGACCTGTCCCAATCTGATCTTTTATTGGGCTGGATTTAGGCCCAATATTCAGACCCGATTAAGGAACTGGATTGATTGGGGTCACTCATGATCCGATCCGATTTGACCCATTTGCACTCTTATCTAACCCAAATTTGAACTGGATCTAGTCCATTGACCGGCCCAACCATTACAAAAAGGAGAGAAATAGGCCCAAAAGCCACATAATTTCTAAAATGATAGGAAACAAAAAAAACGTCCATACTGATTTGCCCAAATCATAAAGTACTAAAAAAAAAGAAGACTCCCAACGGGTTGTGCGTTGGTATATTGACACCCTGCCAGTGAGGATTATGCATTGATATATTGACAGCCTATCAACGGGGGTTATACGTTGACATATCAATACGCTGCCAATGGAGGTTATACCTAGTTACTTTGATCATTCAGAGCTCATTCTAGTCTGGCCATAGGATATAAGTATGGTCATAGTTTATGATTGTCAAGGTAAATCAAATATTTTTTTAAAAAATAATTTATAAATAAAAATAAATTTAAAAATAAATTTTGAAAAGATTGATTTTGCATGGATATTATTTTTACTCGTACGACTTATTTTGAATTGGTTTTAAATTAATATGCTCTACATGCTTATTTTTAATATATTATTACTTAATTTAATTAGTTGAAGTATTCATTGCTTACTGAACTGTCCAAATCATTACTCTATATTTTATTATTTTTATAGATTCAGAGTACTAACTTGACTCAAAGATTTATTATGTGAGAGAGAATTAGAAGCAAATTTGATATCTTATTTTAAATTGGGATTTATTAAAGTTGATACAAGCTATGTAATATTATTTTATAAGATAATTAATTTAGTTATTTAAATTAAGTTTGAATGTTAACTTATTGATTATTTGTTTTGCTGTTATTTTATAATATTATGAAGAGATACCTTGCATGCATAAGGAAAGAGTTCTCCATGAGCATGCGGTGCTTGCCATGACCTCTGGCTTACGATCTTAGTTCTGAACCTTGACATAGGATGTGGGAGCGATTGGATTGCAATAGAAGCATGGGTTGACCTATACCCATAAAGTAGGATCATGCACTTGACGCATCAGACCATTGTCCCATTTTAATCACTATGGAGAATAGATGTAATAGAGGAAGAGCTCTTATCAGGTTTGGAAAATTCTAGTTATTGTGCTTGGGGATTCATGATGTGGTCAAAAAGGCATGGAGAGTGGAGGGACATCATTCCCCTGGAATTAAGCTGACAATAATGTTGACAAAAAACTAAGATGTCTATAAAAAATTGGGTTAGAAGAAAAGTGGGGAATATATTCAGAAAAGAGGGTTCCAATGAAAATTCTGTACCTGCAAGAGAAAGAAACTGGGGCGGGGGGTTTAATTATGGAGAAGCATATGCAGCTGTTAACTTTGATTAAAGAATACCATAGGAACCTCCAAATGCAAGAAATTCTATGGCGGTAGAAATCCAGAATACTGTGGCGCAAAGAGGGAGATCATAATACCAAGTTTTATCCTAGAGCTACGATGTTAAGAAGGAGAAGAAATAGAGTCAGTGTGATGTACACTGATAGTGGCAATAGAGTTGATCAAGAGGAGGAGATTAATGCATTGTTGCTGGAGCATTTTAAAATGAGATGGAACCATCAAGTGCTTCCATGTGACAACAGGGAACCCATGATCCACACCAAAGTCACTGGGGCACAGAATGAAAAATTGATTGAAGGGATGACTGATATCACGCCCCCGACTCGAGATTGTGAATCGAGGGTCGCGGCAACCGCCGCATATTCATGAAGAACTCTCTCCATAAGCATGCAAGGCATCTCATCACGATATCAATGCATCACAGCGGAATAAATTCAAGTAATTATTATTCAACTGTAATTCAAGTAATTAAATGAAATGTCTTACATCCAATAAAATTTTTGCTAAAAATAAAACATTAGATCTAAGTTCAATGAAGTTGACAATGCTAATCTCGCTTCTAAAAGCTCTGTCCCAATATTTCGTCCCACGCTCGTAATTAATTATCTGAATCTGAAAAATAGAAAGAAAGGTAATGAGCTAGACAGCCCTGTAAGTAACAAATATCTCAACTAGATAATTCAGATATTATATAATTTTCAAGAATAATGCTGCAAATAAACATAAGAGTATATTTCATGCTGATTTAATACAAATCAGATATTTTCAAATATTTACATATAATATAATCATAAGTCCGATTCGATTCAAAAACACTCGTAGCTCAACAGCCTCGACTATGACCAACGTTTAACCCCCATTGGCGGGGTCCACAGAATACCAGCGCACAACCCCCACTGGCAGGGTCCACAAATACCAGCGCACAACCCCACTGGCAGGGTCCACTGAGTACCAACGTATAATCCCCATTGGCGGAGTCCACTGAAACATAGTTAGGCTGAGAGCATAAATTCGATCTGTATCAAAACACTTTGTATCATAATATATCATAATTTTTCACTGAACATGCACATAAATTGACATACCATAATATTTTAAAAGCACTTTTCTTTCAAAACATAATTTCATAAATCATGCATAATTTCAGAGAATAATTATTTATTTTCAGAATAAAAATGGAATATCTCGAGAAGATGATTCATTACTTACCTTTCACGAAGCACTGAATGAACAGATCGACTAACTTCTAGGAGATTCTTCCGTGCCTATTATCCAAAATTATATTTTTACATTAATTTTAATTCAAAATTCAATCTAACAAATCCCAAAATCAAAACCTCACTTAAAATCAGACTCTTCCCTAAACTCGATCAAAATCATCAGATGAAGCCTTCCACTACGCTAATCTTAGAAGGATAACTTTAGAGAGAGAGAGAAATCCATCAAGAGAGAGAAACAACTAGAGAGAGAAAATTTTAGAGAGAGAAAGTAGAGAGAGAAAATCCAATTTCAGAGAGAGAAAGTCAGGGTTCAGACTGAAAGAAGAGAGAGAAGAGAGAAACTCTCTCTCTCATCATTTTTTTTTTTATTTTTATTTATTTATTTATTTATTTGTTCATATATATATATATATAAATATATATATATATATATATATTATTATTATTATTATTATTATTATTTTCTTTCTTTTCTTTTCTTTTCTTTTTCTCTTTTTTTTTTTTCTTTTTCTTTTCTTTTCTTTTCTTCTTTTTTTTTCTTCTTTTTTTTTCTTTTTTTCTTTTCTTTTCTTTTTTCTTCTTCTTCTTCTTCTTGGCTCTTCCCGCGTCGGAACAGGAGACCGGCGTCCCCTTCTTTTGCCGGGCCGTTCAGGCCACGGCCGCCGCGGCGAAGGCCGGCGGCAGAGGGGGGCCACTCCTCTGGTCACGGAGGAGCGTGGCCGGTGATCGATTCCGATCGCCAGCACCAGAAAATCCAAGAAAAAAGGCTCAAAAATAGGGTCTCTTTCCCGACCGAAAATCGGCGACACTCGTCGCCGGCCACCTCAAGCAAAGGTACAGGAAGATAGGGAAGGAAGAGAGGAAGGAAAGGAAGACTCATCCCGGCCTCCGGTGACCTCACCGACGAGCAATCACGGCGAGAAACTGAACGGTGTCCGCGGCTTCGATCGAGAAAAATGGAGAGAAAGAGAGAGGGAGGAGGCCGATGTTTGGTCTCAAGGGAGGGGGGGTCTTCTTATAGAGGGTCCTAGGACTCCGAGGGGTCCTAGGATTCCCGATTTGCTTGGGTTTCACCGGAGAAGAAGACTCCTATCGAGAGTCTTCTTCCCGGTTTCCTCTGTTTTTCTTTTTTTTTTTTATTTTGGGCTTTGATGGGTTGAATTGGGTTTTTGGCTATAACATTCTTCACCCCTAAAAAAAAATTTCGTCCTCGAAATTTTTCATACCTGTCACCATTGTATTGGAAGCCTGTGGATTCAGTTGAGTAAGCGCATAGACTCTTCCCTGGGTTTTAGAAATCTGTCCACCACCCTTATGTTGTCCTTCATGAGTTCTTTGGCCAACTTGATTTTCAGTATTTAGCGGGCAGCTAGTAATTTTATGATCCTTCTGACCACATTTGAAACAAGCACCTGTATTCCAATAGCAATCCTTGTCTGCATGATTTTTGCCACATCTGGAGTACGGCTCACCATCAATCTGTTGAGTCTTATTGTCTACTGCTCCCTTAGCTGATCTTTTGATGTTTTTATTATTCTGTCCTTGTGTATCATTTGATTTTGCTCTCTTTCTTTGCTTTCTTTCTCTTTCCATGCGTTCTTCATTGACTTCTCTTTCAATTATCAGTGCTTTGTTTACCACATCAGCATAAGTTGTCAATTCATATGGAACCACTTATTTTTGAATTTCAGTTCTCAGTCCCATCTCGAACTTGTGAACATGTTCTTGCTCACCATCCACTAATCTCGGAGCAAATTTTGCTAACTCTGTAAATTTTGCTTCATATTCAGTCACACTCATACCCTTTTGCTTCAAATAAATAAACTCTTGCTCTTTCTGGATCTTATACTCCGAGGAAAATACTGATCGTAGAATGCAATCCAAAATCTTTTCCAGGTAAGTATTTCGCGTCTTGTTCATGCTTGCGCTGTAGTCGCTGACACCAGTTGTATGCTTCTCCTTGTAGTAAATAAGCTGCATATCGAACCCTTTCTTCATCAAGACACTCTTGGACAGCGAAAGCCTTCTCCATCTCCATTATCCAGTTGTCAGCCTCCAAAGGTTCAGTAGTCCCCTTGAAAGCTGGAGGAGCAAGCTTTTTAAATTCTGAAATATTATTCTGTTGTACTGGTTGCTCTCCATGTTGTGGTGGTGGATGCTGATGTTGTTGTGTATCTCATTGTATCTGCTGTTGTTCAAACATTTGCTGCTGTATTTGTTGTTGCGCTTGTACCATCCTGATTAGGGTCTGCATTAACTGAGCCATATCTAGTTCTTGACGTGCTCTCGAAGTACTCCCATTAGGATCTACGACTCCCTCCTCCTGAGGGGTGCCACTGGTCAGATGGGGAGTGCTACCATCCCATGGTTGTGATGTCTCTCTTGCAATTCCTTGAGTAGTTCTTGTCATTCTACGGGAAGGCATGATAACCTTGTAGTAGTAAAACCTTATTAGATTCATTTATCTATTGGTTAGGATGGGTTTATTTTGATGCTCATACTTTAACGTCCCAATATTCCTAATGTTTACCCACCTACACTCATACTATGTCAAATTCTATGTGTCATAATTTATCTACTTATGCTCTGATACCATAATAATTGTCACGCCCCCGACCCGAGATTGTGAATCGAGGGTCGCGGCAACCGCCGCATACTCATGAAGAACTCTCTCCATAAGCATGTAAGGCATCTCATCACGATATCAATACATCACAGCGGAATAAATTCAAGTAATTATTATTCAACTGTAATTCAAGTAATTAAATGAAATGTTTTACATCCAATAAAATTTTTGCTAAAAATAAAATATTAGATCTAAGTTCAATGAAGTTGACAATGCTAATCTCGCTTCTAAAAACTGTCCCAATATTTCGTCGCACGCTCGTAATTAATTATCTGAATCTGAAAAATAGAAAGAAAGGTAATGAGCTAGACAGCCCAGTAAGTAACAAATATCTCAACTAGATAATTCAGATATTATATAATTTTCAAGAATAATGCTGCAAATAAACATAAGAGTATATTTCATGCTGATTTAATACAAATCAGATATTTTCAAATATTCACATATAATATAATCATAAGTCCGATTCGATTCAAAAACACTCGTAGCTCAACAGCTTCGACTATGACCAACGTTTAACCCCCATTGACGGGGTCCACAGAATACCAGCGCACAACCCCCACTGGCAGGGTCCACAAATACCAGCGCACAACCCCCACTGGCAGGGTCCACAAACACCAGTGCACAACCTCCACTGGCAGGGTCCACTGAGTACCAACGTATAATTTCCATTGGCGGGGCCCACTGAAACATAGTTAGGCTGAGAGCATAAATTCGATCTGTATCAAAATACTTTGTATCATAATATATCATAATTTTTCACTGAACATGCGCATAAATCGACATACCATAACATTTCAAAAGCATTTTTCTTTCAAAACATAATTTCATAAATCATGCATAATTTCAGAGAATAATTATTTATTTTCAGAATAAAAATAGAATATCTCGAGAAGATGATTCATTACTTACCTTTCACGAAGCACTGAATGAACAGATCAACTAACTTCTAGGAGATTCTTCCGTGCCTATTATCCAAAATTATATTTTTACATTAATTTTAATTCAAAATTCAATCTAACAAATCTCAAAATCAAAACCTCACTTAAAATCAGACTCTTCCCTAAACTCGATCAAAATCATCAGATGAAGCCTTCCACTACGCTAATCTTAGAAGGATAACTTTAGAGAGAGAGAGAAATCCATCAAGAGAGAGAAACAATCTAGAGAGAGAAAATTCTAGAGAGAGAAAGTAGAGAGAGAAAGTCCAATTCCAGAGAGAAAAAGTCAGGGTTCAGACTGAAAGAAGAGAGAGAAGAGAGAAACTCTCTCTCTCATCATTTTTTTATTTATTTTATTTATTTATTTATTTATTTATTTGTTCATATATATATATATAAATATATATATATATATTTATTTATTATTATTATTATTATTATTTTCTTTCTTTTCTTTTCTTTTCTTTTTCTCTTTTTTTTTTCTTCTTTTTCTTTTCTTTTCTTTTCTTCTTTTTTTTTCTTCTTTTCTTTTCTTTTTTTCTTTTCTTTTCTTTTTTCTTCTTCTTCTTCTTCTTGGCTCTTCCCGCGCCGGAACAGGGGACCGACGTCCCCTTCTTTTGCCGGGCCGTTCAGGCCACGACCGCCACGGCGGAGGCCGGCGGCAGAGGGGGGCCACTCCTCCGGTCACGGAGGAGCGTGGCCGGCGATCGATTCCGATCGCCGGCGCTGAAAAATCCAAGGAAAAAGGCTCAAAAACAGGGTTCTTTCCCGACCGAAAATCGGCGACACTCGTCGCCGGCCACCTCAAGCAAAGGTACAGGAAGATAGGGAAGGAAGAGAGGAAGGAAAGGAAGACTCACACCGGCCTCCGGTGACCTCACCGGCGAGCAATCACGGCGAGAAACCGAACGGTGTCCGCGGCTTCGATCAAGAAAAACGGAGAGAAAGAGAGAGGGAGGAGGCCGATGTTTGGTCTCAAGGGAGGGGGGGTCTTCTTATAGAGGGTCCTAGGACTCCGAGGGATCCTAGGATTCCCGATTTGCTTGGGTTTCGCCGGAGAAGAAGACTCCTATCGGGAGTCTTCTTCCCGGTTTCCTCTATTTTTTTTTTTTTTTTTTAATTTTGGGCTTTGGTGGGCTGAATTGGGTTTTGGGCTATAACAACCGAAGATGAAATTGAGAAGGCAATCATCAGCCTAAATCCTGAGAAGCCCCAGGGCCTGATGGCCATCATGCTCTCTTCTTCAGGGAGTTTTGTGCTACCATCAAAACTGGTGTAATTATGGCCATTAACCAGTTTTCTCCACTGCAAACATGCCATGTAGCATGAAATAGACATACATTACTCTCATCCCCAAAATCTCAAGCCCTTCAAGACCTAGTGATTATTGTCTCATAAGCTTATGCAACACTATCTGCAAGATAATTGCTAAAATTCTTGTACATAGATTCCAACCTATCTTGTCGTCCTGGATTTCTCCTGCCCAGGGTGCTTTCATTCAGATTTCCGGGTTAGAAACATCACTTGTAATATCCTTTTGGCCCAAGAACTCATGCATTCCCTTCAAAAAGCTTCAAGATCTAATAGTCCGATATTAATCAAGCTTGATATAGAGAAGGCTTATGATAAAATTCAATGGGATTTTCTCTTTCAAGTGCTACATCTTTTCAATTTCAATGATACTTTCATCTGATGGATCAGAACCTGCGTAGTGGATCCTCACCTTGCTCTTTTCATCAGTGGTGCATCTACCAATTGGTTCTTGTCAAGGTATGGGCTATGGCAGGGCTGTCCAGTACCTCCATATATATCTTTTCATGGTTTGCACTCAAGTTTTGTCTTGTTTTTTCCATGATGCTGTAACCAGTCAAATGTTATAAGTTTATCAACCAACCTTAACAAGGCCTACCGCTTCTCACTTACTATTTTGCAGATGACTATCTACTTGTTGCAAAGGTCACGCTCTGTATTTAAATGCTTTAATGGAATCTTATTGCATAAGTTTTGGACAGGTGATCAATACGGCAAAATCCCATATCATATTCATTACAGCTACGAGGTCAATAACCAAAGCTCAAATTCAATCAATTTTCCGGCTGCCGATCAAGAGAGGGGCTTGGAATTCTCTTGGTGTGCGTATCTCAGGTATGGCTCTAAAAAGTACAGCTTTTAATTTCATTATGGACAAAATGGGGAATAAACTAGCAAGCTGGAAGTGGAAGGTCTTGTGTCAAGTAAGTAGGGCAACCCTTCTGTCTTCAGTTCTATCCTCTATCCCTTTCTATACCATGTCATTAGTTGTTGTGCCAATATCTGTGATCCAACCCATTGAGAAGGATTTCTGTGCATTTCTGTGGGAGCATCAACCTAAGCATAGAGGGCTTCACTTGCTCTCCTGGGAGGTAATTTGTCAATCAAAAGAGAATGGGGTCGAATGGGGTCTTGGCTTGCATTCTCTGAGAACAAATCAACAGGCTATGTAATGCAAGCTAGATGCTCAAGTAGTCTTAAATCCTCAATTATTATGGTCCCAAGTGGTGAAAACAAAGTATAAATTTCAAGGGCAGTGGGTGGCTTACAAGAAACCAAGGAGGCCTTCTATCATATGGAGCAAAATACGCTAATTTGGATCCAAGGTCCGGTGTCATATGCAGTGGGCTATAGGTGATGGTAACAATCTGAATGCTTATTCTGAGCCTTGGATCACATCTGTTCCTTTGTGTTTGTGGCCTACCTCTTTAAATGTAGATGCAAATATGTAGACTTTATAACCCCTGACAGGAGCTGGGATTTGCATCGGTTGGCTTATTTTTTTAACACTCAGATGATGAACCATATTTCCCATATTCCTTTGGCTAGAGGAGTCCGGTCTAGTCAGTTATGCTGGGATGCCACCAGGAGTTTTGAAGTCCCTTTAAAGGAATATATAAGTTGGTGGAACACAACAGCATTGCCAAATATGAGCTCAGTTTCAGTAGATCTGGAAGCCGGAGGTACCATTAATGAGGGTTGTTTCTTCTGATGGAAACTGGCATGGTTAAGAGTATCGTGCAAATCCTTGTTGCATGAGGGTATATTATCAATTCAACAGCAAACTTTTCAACATCAGGATGTTTTCGGATGACGTATTTACATCATACGGATAAGCTCTCTGTGAAAAATAAACCTGCGGCCTTAGTCAAGGAACTAGGCGCATCCTTCTCCACACCAGCAGCTGGTGCCTTTATATCAGGTGGATAGCCCCTCCCCTTGGAGTTCTAAAGGTCAAGTTTGATGGAGCAAAAAGAGGAAACAAAACTTCTGCAGCTTGTATCATCAGGGATCGTGTAGGCAATTCATAGTTGTAGCTGGTGACAACTTCCTTGTTATTATTCTGTTCTTGCAGCGGAACTATTGGTTGCTTGGTTAGGAATGTATCATGCCATTGCTATTTGTCATGCTGCCCAAATATGCCTGGAGGGAGAATCAAGTACTATCATTGCATGGCTTAACCTCTTTGGCACTTGCAGGTGTCTTATAGATCCTCTACTGAAGGATCTGAAAGCTTGGATCTCAAATATGCAGGCGATGAGGATTCTTGTATCAAAAGGGAGGGGAATCAAGTGGTGATTGGATTGAATTAGTGATACCCAGACCGGACGACTTTCTGAGCTTATGGACCTTCTCAAGGCGGATGTATAGCTTATCCAAGGTCCAGCTGGTTCTGGAAGTTCTGTAGGCCTCGGAATATTAAGACTTTGTTATCCCCTAGTTTGGCTATGGTGGTATTTGCATAATGTTCATGAATAATTACTGAATAGGATGACCATTGCCTGAGGTTTTACCATTTCCTTGTTCGTGGATTGATGAATCAGTCTGTAAGGATTGGAGGGTATTCTTTAATAGTTAAAAAAAAAAAGAAAAAAGAAAACAAAGGTTGATACTGTGTTATGTATCTCTTTTTTCGTTTCACTTTTTTTTTTTTTTTTGATAAAGTGAAATACTTAACGATGATTCTATGGAAATAACATTGTTGTGCATAATATTGGTATGGAGAAATGCAGATTGAGTTGAATGTTATAATTGCAGTTCTGGAGGATAGCATTAATAGCTTGAAATTTATGTTACAGACTACGGTTTCGTTTTGTGTTGACTGCATCCAATAGTTTTGTTATTTCTTATATATTATACAAGAACCTCAAAGAAGCAAGGCGAGGAGAGAGATTAGCTGAGTCCACACTCAATCAAACAGGAACTAATCAAACATGCTGATCTTTACAAATTGATCTTTTTTTCTTTTTAATTTGTTTTTTCAAATAATTTCTTCTCCCCGGATCCAACACGTTCATATTATTTTTTAAAGTTACATACCATGTAATAAGCCCATGTAGATGCAAATAGCCTGGAAAATTAGACAGATGTGGAGAATTGAGGCAACAATCTCCTTTTTTACACAATAGCCAACTAAGACAACAAGGATGCACTTAGAATGGCTTTTTGTCCATGTTTCATGTCTCACGCTCTTCTTAGAGATCATGCTTAGGAAAGCACCAAAAGCAGGAGCAAAATTACAAAATGAGTAAATATTTCCACAACTGCCACAACCAAATATGACATTTTATGGGATTTCCTATAACCACCTCTTGACAATAAATGTGAGTCTTTTCTGTACTTGAACATATTTTTGTTAGCACCTTAAGAAACTTTCTTCGGGTGTTCCTTGTGTTGTAATTTTGGTGTAAGAAGCCAGTGTTCTCCTAGTAGACCTGTTGCTTTTCTACCTTCATACAAGATATATGTATTATTTGTATCTGTTAGACGCGTACCAGATCCAAAAAAAATGGCAGCCTTGCTTTTCAATAAGATGAAACAGAGAAATCATTTGTTCTTATTTTTACTATTGGAAATGGTAATAGAATTTTACTTAAAGAATGTTTTACGAAAATGTTGTCAAGTCAGCATCTTCAGACACCAAGAATTTATGCATCCTAAAACAAGGCAGGGAGGGTGAATAAAATAGTTAACAATCATTGTAATTAAGCTTTAATATTATCCCCAGCAGAAAAATATTGGGCCCGATTTTTTTTTTAAAAACAAAATAAACATTGCATTGTGTATGTAGTCTCATTACTTTCTGAGTGATCCAGGAATCCTCCTGATCACCTCCACCAAAGTCATGTAGATGAATCTCAGCTTGATCAAAGCATTGACTATACCTTACAACAATATTCTGAAAAATCACTTGATTTAAAAAACTTAGGCCTGTATTAAGAGTTTCCAGCCATGAAGTATGCATATTGTTGCAATGATTTTTTTGCTAAATTATTATTATGAGACTTCCACAATTTTTCCATGATATCTGGTAAACAAGAGTACAGAATATTACTGAAATTAAATTATTGCTCAAAAGAATGGAGTACAGATCCAAAAGAATTCGTGTTGTAGTTTTAGTCTGCCAACATTTGTCAAAAAAAAATGGAGCATTGTTTCTTATTGTAACAGGGGTTTATGAAGCAACTCTGTATTCAAAGGCTTACAGGAAGGATCAAGAATATTCTCACGCCCAAGGCAAAGAGCTAGGCAAGAGTCCTAGCATGAAACCTAGAAGAATACTTTATTTATCAGATAATTAACCAAAGTTTCCTGCCACAGATCACTTCACAGGTTAATGGAAGGTGAATCTAAGGTTCTAAAACTTCATTTACAATGTAGAGAAATGACACTACGATAACTGTAATGTGACTTATAGTGTACAACCCATTTAAACATATGCAGCAAAAATAGTCACCGAGAATTTTAAAGGGAAGAAAGAACAATACAGAGCTCAAGTTTATAAACAATGGAAATATAGGAATGGTATGGACCGACAAAATTGCCTTTCAATGATAGGAACATTCATGGGTGCATGAAGAAATGAATATTTCTGCAGGATCTGAAAGTACATATGGCAGTTTCTGTTACTCTCATCAATACAGCTCATTTCACAATTGGCAATCACATTTACTATGAAAGCTAATAAACTATGTGCTCGTCATCTTAGATTAGAATAATAACTAATCTGCCAGAAACTATCATAAAGAGACTAATCAGACTCAAGTAAAAATCATTATTCCATAACACTAAAAAGAAACTACCATGATGCATAGTGAATATGCTTGGTCTTTCAATTTTCTTTTCTTTTTTTGTTTCTTTAGTACTCCTATTATCTGGATTGCCATTGCACATCGAAACCTGCAACTAGTGGTCAAGCTTTATGTCATATGTCCTAACTCAGATAAAGGTCATTCAATGCTGCACGATCATTATGGACCTTTGGTATAATCATCGGCAGAAATATATAACCAAGACAAACATTGAACAAGCAGAGACTAATGCAGATCAATGATAGATACAACTTGTGTGTGCTTTATTCCCACAAGATACTAGTCATATTACGCCTGCAGGTCCGAAACAGGCCTACCACATCCATGAATGAAGGACAAATTTCATAGCTTGTAAGACAACATTGTAGGGCAACTGATTTAAGTATCATACAAGAAGAAGCATTCACCAGATGATAACTACAAATCTGGGGAGACATAAGTACAAGACCAGTTCAGCTGATTCACAGCATATCCTTCATATTTTACTACTCTCAACTTCACCATTCACTAATGATGGAAATATGGATAATTCAGAACAAACACCATAAACCCAGCTTATAACAAGAAACAATAAAGTCTAAATCAATTTATCTACAGGTATGATATATAAACTGTTCTGCAAAACTACAGCCTGTTGCTCTGTCCCAAGTCCTCATCCAGTCAAATGAATGACACCAAGAAGATGGGTAGCTCTTCAGACTTGGATAGCATATGTCACAAGTCCAGCTGAACACCTAAACATCAAGCCTTATCCCTTGTCTTTCCAATCTACTTCATGTATCAAGGTAGGGTACATAGCACAATGTGCCCAATCAAATTCATTGAGATAATGAAAGGAAGGGTCCTCAGGTAAGACAAGGATCAAATCAACCAGCTAACAATATAAGCCACATAACAGCAATGGAAGAATAAAAACAAAACCCAGCCCAAACTTCCAACCATGGTTAAATATGTACATTTTACTAAACAGATTCTCAACCTCCACCTGAATTTTGCTGGGGCACACTCTAAACCAGTCCTCAGCCAGCCTGGCTCTTCTATTAATTTGCATTGAAGTTGCTTCTTCCTGCTAAAACTTCTGGCATTCCTTTCTAGTTAGATCGCCCAGCATCCACCACCGTCACTATGTCCTATCCTTTCCTCTAAAGTCACTGGATCAATATATGGTACATCAAATTTTGGGATCTTTTTGCTATCTGCCACAAGTTTGTCCCAACCCTTTAACCTAAATGAACTCTTTAACAGATTTCTATGTAAATAAATTATCACCTTGCCCGTTCATCTTCTTGAAAGTCAAGATAGTAAACCATAGCCAAAGAATGCTGTCATTCCTTACATGCAGTGGTCAAATGAAGGTTTCAAGAGTATTCATCTCTTACATTTTGATGCAGCAGTTCTTCACATCAACTGGTCTAACTTGTCCTCCGTGACTACCTGAACTCTGCATACAAGTGGGGGAAAAAAAAACTTGGTTGTTAACATGAAGAAACTTCTTAAAAGTAAAAACATTAAAACTACGTCTCATAAATAAGTCCTAAACACTGTAGCCCAACTAATTACAATTTGTTGCTACTGGCTGGAAATCTGCATGTTCGCTACTGCTGTTGGTATACATGAAATCATTTTCTTGAGCACAAAGCTAATCAGAAGAGATAAAAGGAAAATCAACTTAACATTCATAAGTTGGAGGTGTTTGAAACAATTCTCGCATCAGAAAAAAAAAGGAGCTGACTTTTCTCTAAACCAACACTTCTAACACTAGGAATATAGTTATAATTGCAGAGACAAGAATTATATGCTGAATCTCTTGTTTATGCTAATGCAAAATCCAAAATGCTTATGCTAAATCCATGGATGCACTTGGAATGGCATATACTTCTTTCCATCTTTGCATCATTTTAATGCTAATATGTGACATTTTTCCAATACTGCTTAAGATGGGGGAAGGCAGAATTGATCTGCTGTCATAAGGTTGCCACTATTCTTTACTAATAAGATACCTTTTATATTGTTTAGAACTAGGATAAATAAGCTTACTGACACTATAAAGAGTGTAGATTACAACATTATGATATGAGTGTCCAGTTTCTATTTAAATCTAATACTTTGTCATCTGTGGCCACTAAATATTATTGTTACATTGGAAAAAGGTGGTTTGAATTTGATATGGAAAATGTGTACATTTGATACATCTTGGAGCAAGGTCCGCTGTACGGTACCGGACCCATACCGGTGGCCGACCGTATGGTACGATACCGGTACCATACCGTAGCAACACACAGTATGCTTCGACGTACCAGTTCGGTACCGGTACAATTTTTTTTTTTTTTTTTTTTGGATATTCAAGTTATTAATTCATAAATACAACCCCAAAATTATATTATATTACATATTATTGACATATTTGGGTTAATTTTTGAGTTCGGTAGCGGTACAGACTCTTGATTCAAAATTTTAAATATATATTTATTTACATTATATTACAACTATATCATCATAAAATTAAAAAGAAAATATATAAATATACATTGAAATATATCTAAACTTTTAAAGTACAAAGCATAAAAAATGATATACTAACCTCAAGATCTACTCTGCATTTAATATCTCATCGAGTGTCTGTGACGCTCATAGATATTTGGATCATTAGCATAATCTGGAGGAACATCAATCCAACCCTCTAACTAAGATGCACTGTACTTCTAATATTCATCCCATAAGGCACCCTCTCTGGATTGTAAGACATCTCAAATCTCTCACTCAAACTCTGACTCTAAGAAGTATCCTCGAAATGATGGTATGGCTATGGAGGAGCCCATCCGAATATGCCGGTAGCAAAATCTGATCCGTAAGATGCTCCAGACTGCATGAGATAGTAACCACTAGAAAATGATGCTTCGAATGCACCATATCCATATGATCATAAGGTGGCTACGGATAATAGGATCCATAATGCGAGGATAATCCAGATACATCCATGGACCCTATTCCACATGCAAGATTGTCTGCAGCTGCATCGTGTGTGGACGACCTCTAGGAGCCCATCGTCTATATGAAATCGGCTCCCACGATCTTACCACTCGTCTATCATGGTCCCTATCTTATGTGGCATGTGTAAACTGAGACTCACCGATGAATCGAATATCACCCTGCGCTATGTCTCATAAGCAGTGATCTCCTATCCTTCAGTTCCTCTCAGATCATCAGATCTATGACTACTACTACCAGTATCATCATTATTCTCCCTGATCTCCGAATCTGAGCCAGATAGCTTCTGAACTCTCGAAAGTGGTGCACGTGTCATCATGTAGATCTTCCAAAGATCTATTACATATGATCAAATCATATCAAAATCATAAAATTTTGACATGATTTCTTCTTATTTTCATACTGCTTCTTTTATCTTTTTTAACAATAAAAATATAAAAAATAAAATATTACTAAAAGAATAATATATTACCTTACTTTCGATCAAAAATCAGCATTTGTCGAACCAGTGCTGCAATTTGACGAAATTTTTTTTTTTCTTATTTTTTCGGTATCTCATTGAGTCTCAAACGAGCTCAGAGTTCTTGAGAGCTCTCGAGTCTCTCAGACAATCTACCTAGGCTGTCACTAAAAACAGTCCAGGCCCCACCCCACACCCCCCCACTCCCTTCACGTGAAGATGTCGGTACCGTTCGGTTCAACGTCGAACCGAACCGTACCGGTCCATACCGCCCGATTTTGGACGGTATGGAGCTGAATAGTACCAAACTGCCGATTTGGTGTGGTTCGAAGCTGATTTTGAGGAAAATGGCCAAACCGGATCGGTTGGCCATCGATCCAGTTCGGTACGCCCCGTACCAGACGGTTAAGTTCGATACAGTGCACCTTGTCTTGGAGTTACATTGACCACAGCCTGGCTAACTCTTTTAATTTGTTACAGCTTCAGGAGTCATGTTGTGCAAGAGATTACAAATACATGAGACCTGGGAAAGTTTTAATGCAAGCTTAGTTTTGTTGCATGGAGATAGTAGCTTGAAACAGAGATAGAAAAGTTGAGTTAAAAGTTACAAACAATGTTGCAATCTTTTACTTAGCCTTAAGTTCAGTAATTGACACTATTGTTATGACACTAGCACATGCATTGCATCCACACCACACCCAACATACATATCTAACTCATGCATCAAATGTCAAAGACTCAGAAAAATATGCAATTTTTGGGTATTGTTCTCAGGTTGTGTTCTTTTCTGATGAGCCTTTTCAAGGGATACTATATTAATTTCCACTAGATAGGTGCTTTTCCTTGAAAAGGTGACTATCTCATCATCTAGGAAGAGGAAAAATGTTATAGAAGTAGGATGTAAAAGAGGAAAAGGATTCTCATGGTAGCAACAAAGCAATTGGAGAATGAGGAAGATAATAAGAATCAACTTGGATTCATGGATTTAAGGTTTGCTGTCTCGATGTTGGACCCCATATTCCAGTACCATCCTACTATAGTATCGATATACGATACAGTATGAGATGATGAGGCACATCGAGGGTCGGTGCAATACGAGACTACATACCAGTTCAGTACTAATACGGTACATCTAGTATGATACAGTATTGACCGTTTTGGCGAACCTTGCATAGATTCAACCAATGTGTCCTTTCTATTGCTGGTTGTCCTGGGGTTTGCCATTGATGAAACTTTCCATCCACAGATCAAACTTCCTTCAATTGGTTTTGCTTTTCCACAAGATTATAAGAAGATTAGCTGCTTACTACTTTTCATCTATTTATCGAACTTTCCAATTTAAGTTGATCTTTCTCCTGCATATGTTTTGACAAA
This sequence comes from Elaeis guineensis, assembly GCF_000442705.2. NCBI lineage: Eukaryota > Viridiplantae > Streptophyta > Magnoliopsida > Arecales > Arecaceae > Elaeis > Elaeis guineensis. The sequence goes on from NC_025998.2 coordinate 31,970,648, forward strand.
TAAAAGGAATAAATGGAAAAATCGGATCTTCATTTATTGCATGGTAAACATCTATCAAAATCACATACTATTAAGATCCTATATTGAATTGCTTTTGGCAATTCAAATCCATACACCGGTCTCTTTCTCTCATCACTAATTGGGCATATCATTGCCATCCTATTCCCACAATTTTTAAGTACAACCTCTTCTATGTCGACCTTTCAATTATCACTAATTAAGAGTTGCATCTTTTATCCACACTTCAACTTATAGTACAACCTCCCTATGTTTTTTGTTTTTTTTTTTTTTGGACAAAACAATTAGGGATACCTAACTTGGAAATTCATTAAAAGGTAGGAAACTTTTGACAAAGAGAGGGTGGGGTTTTTGCAAGCGAACAAGTCCAATAGACAAGCATCAATATCTAGAAGGCCCTATTGCTGCAATGGTTTATGAGTTTGAGATTTGGGCCCCTATACTCAACGAGTGCATGGAAGACATATATACCAAGGGCCCTTGAGCAGGAGGATTGAGTAGGTACTAGCAGTTGGACGAAGCTCATTCTCCTTATCTCCTTGATAGTTGACCATCAAAACTTAGCAATGGCTAAATGGTTTGCCGGATTTTTCGGATGGCTGTTGTATGCTTACAATTGCTATGAGCAGTCTAGAAGTTGAAGAGTGAGGCTATTAGTTGTGCCATTGGACAGGGAGAGAAAGCATGAAATTCAAAAATCCTTTTGTTGCATTCTCACAGAGGCACTAGAGCCGGTAGCCAGGAGGGCGTCTACTCCACAAACCAAATCTTTGTTGGGTTGCTCTATTCTTCATGGCTACCACAATTCCATCTAATTGTTCAGGAGGTCAAGAAGGTGGAGATTTGTTAGGAGAAGGGATCAACCGATCTTGAGAAGCTACAGCCTAGAAGTAGGTGGTCAGTTGTCTCCAGGTTGTTGTCATAAAGGCTACAACTATTGTGTCCCATTCACCCTTTTCTCACTAAGTTGGTTTTGGTGGGGTCCTAATCATTAAAACTCAACCAAAGGAAGATCTTGACTTTCTCTAGGGCATGAATTCGAGAGACTATAAAGCTAAAGAAAGGTCTTATGCCTCCGTTAAGAAGGAAATGGTAGCAGAGATTAGCCAACAATTTTTCTGAGCTGGAACCCTTTCCTCTTTATTTCACCTAATTCATTTGACAAGCTCATTCTCTACGGTGCTTCTCTTAAAGTTTGGTGGCCTGCTTGACATTGTTTTGGCTTAATTGCTGGTTGGAGAACAAACTGCTCAGTGAAAGTTTTCTGTGCCTCTTCCTTCTTGCCAACAACCAAAAAGCCTCGGTTCCCAACCAACCATATTTTTCCAAATGGGGATAGGTCTATCTAGTCTCTCAAGTAGGCCCATTTTGGGGCTATAACATCAGGTGACAAGTGAGGTTTAAGAGCTTGACATGATGTTGAGTTAAGGCTAGAAACATTTTCTAGGCTTCAAGCACACCCTTCCAAAAAGGTGATAAGTGAAGCCAGGTTCTTGATAGATAGGAACGAGACATACTCTTATAGTATATGTTGCGGACTAGGTTGTTCCAAGGCCTAAGGGTTTCTAATACAGATTTCACTACCATTTACATAGAAGCACTTTGTTAAAGATTTTGATATTGATGACACCCAGTCCGACAAATTTTTTAGGGTGGCATATAGTAGACTAGCTAACCAAACAATGCTAGGAGAGCAAGGTTCATCTTCATTCCACAAGAATGACCAATTGACCTTCTATATAAGCAAGGCACAACCTCCCTATGGGTTTGTCTTCGCCTATAGTTTTATGTTAAAATTTTGCACTTTTTGTTTAATAGGTTTTAAAGCCTACTTAGTGCCATTTGAAAGGTTTCTACTTAGACTGCAATCTCAATATCAAGTACTACACCAATCAGGGACCAGCAAGGTAAACTAAACCATACGAGTATGGCACCAATCAAGTACCAATACGGTATAAACTAAACCATATAGATACTAGATACATAGACACAAACCAATTCGGCACCCATTCAATATTTTTTGCCTTTTATTATTCTTTCATTTTTTATTTTTAAGGTTATTTTAAAATTTATGGATCATTAAATAATGATTTTAAGGGTTATTTTGTTTTGTATTGGTCCCTAGAGACCATATGATTGTTTAACAGATAAAATTATAACAATTAAATATAGATAACTTAGTATGCAAATGCATATCATTGTATGCCCTAGTTTTTGTCATCTACATCTTTCTTTCGACACCCATCTTTTTCTTGAACTCTTGCTTTCGACTTTTATCATCCTTTACTTACTTTTAACTCTACTACTTTTGCCTTCATTTATGGATTTGGATAGCTACATTATACCAATATATAGGTAGAGATGACACCCAAAGGTCTAGTTATTGTCCCTAATGGCAGGTGCAATGTTTGCCATACCGTGCCGAACGACCGGTACATCCCATCTCGTACTGGACCGGTGGAGAACCGGCACGATTCGGCCGGTAAAATCGGTACACCAACGGTACCGAAGAATAAAAAATGGAAAGTGAGAAAGAGAGAGAGAGAGGAGGGAAGGAGAGAGGTGGGAGCCGCCGGAGGCCGACGGTGGCCGGTTGCGGCCGTCGGAGGACTTCCGAGCCCCGTATCGCCCGATAGGGCTTTCAAGAGAGCAAAAAAGAGAGAGAGAGTGCTCGGAGGGGGGGCGGGAACCTACCGGACAGACGGTGCCTCCGTTGCGAGGCTCCCGATGGCGGCGAGCCGACGCCGACGGCCTGAGGGCGGTCAACGGGCGGAGCCCCTCCGCGGCTCCATCCCTTCTTCTTTTTCGAAACAGACAACGTCTGTTTCGATTTTTTCTTTTTTTTTGTTTTAAACTTATGAAGTCGGCAACTGGATTGCCGATTTAAGAATTTTTTTTAAAAAAAATAAAAATCGTGAAGCCAGCAAATCATTTGTCGACTTCACTTAAAATCATGTTTTTAAAAAATTTGCGAAACAGGGGCGATGCCCATGTTTCATGCCTGCGGCGTCACGCGCGTGGACTGCGCCCTCCGACGGCCACGGCGGCCAGTCGGAGGCCGTCCACAGCCCTGCCGGCTCCTTCCCCTCCCTCTTTTTTTTTCTTCCTTTTTCTCTCTCTCTATTTCTCTTAATTTCTCTCTTTTTTTCTTTCGGTTCGAGTCGTCGCTTCAATACGGTATGAAACTATACCGAACCGTACCGTCGGCTGGCCGAAGACGACAGTACCAGTTCAGCATATCTTGGGCAGGGGTATATTCTAGCATGTTTCCTTATTATTAGGTCCTATTTCTAGCATGATTTTGTACCAAATGCTCGAATTAGGGATCATCAATCATGTCCTATATATGCACTCTGAGTTATAAAATACCTAAAAATTAATTTTGGTTTCAATTAATGTAAAACTCTAGCAAGGGTACTACAAAATTTTGACATGATCTCCTCTAATGCTACCAATTTTCAGCCCATTTTAGGCATAAAAATGAAAAGGAGGAGAATGAAGAGAAGGAAGCGGATTATACCTAATTGGCTTGGATTTACGCAAAAAAATCAGCATCTCTTTCCTCTGCCCTGAATTTTTCTTACAAAAACCATTCCCTTTTTGAAGAAAAGAGAGGAGATGGCCATGGGATGCCTTATTTATGAGAGGGTTGGTAAAGGGCCGAACCATTGGAAATTACTCCAGACTAAGCAAAACTAAGTGGTTCCGCTGATATCGAGCTGGTTTGGGCCCCTTAACCAACCTAACCTGCCTTTTTGACCTCATACACCACCAATTCAAGTTGTTCACCTTGAATTGAGAGGTCCGGGTAGGTTTGGCGCAGCTCTTTTAACTTTGAACCAAAACCAATCCAAATTTTCTCTACTTTCAACAAATTTTGTTACTTTCAACTAAATTGACTACAAGTTTCAGTGGTGTCTTCAGAAATTGACTAAAACTTACCAAAGATGAAGCTTAAAATAAAATCTTACATAATTAGTGCCATTTTGGTGTCGTTTCTTTATTTCTTTAAATATATGAATGTAATTAGAATTACATTTAAGTCATATCTTCATTTCTTTGAGTTAAAAAAGGAACTTACTCTCAGGTTATAAAATCTAAGCCCTAATATATATTTTCTTAATATGAAACTTGGGCTTTTTCTTTTGAGTTAGAAACATTTGTTTCCAAGAATCTTGCAAAAAGGGCAGCTTCTTCCAATGTTTGAATGATATTTGATACAAGAAGTGATGAGTTTGTGGAGTAGATTGAGACCTAGAAAGGAGGACTTGCATGATCTGAACTTGGATTTGAGATCAAATCTCATAGAGACAAAAAATTTCATATGTTAAAAATGTCATCAAACATAAGCTATAGTTTTCACACTGAAAGGAGGTTATCCATGAATTTTTTGAACTTTTTTTGAAAAATCATCCAACTATCCTAGCTTAACAAACACAAGAACCATGCACCAAAGGATATCCAAGAACTAATACAATCTAAACTAGCATTTGAAATATTTTCTTGACCTTGTTTATTATGTATTTTTATTTCTCATATTTCAATTATTTTTCAACTGAAACCACCATAACTAGAGAAACAAATAAAACTACTAAAATAAAAATTTATGTAGCCTAATCGAGGCGGGGGGGGGGGGGGTTGGGGTGGGGGGGCACTAGGTATCACGGAACTATCAGAAGAGAGCCTACGTATTGCTTTTTCTTAACAAGTGGATGTGATATATATCGCAAGACTATTTTGAACCTTGGAAGACCCAAATCTAAAGAATCTACTACAAAAGGAGGCTATTAGATAGAACCTAGCTGCACATATTTCACTCTTTTGCAAAGTGTCCAACACCATAAAGAGAGCTTGCGCTATGGATTCAACCTCTTCTTCCAAGACTTAAGCATGAGTACCTCCTCCCAAACTTCTTTATGTTTGTGATGAGGACTAGCCCTAAGGGCCTCTAAGGTCAATAGGTCTATTGCTTATCACCCATGATTTTGAATGGGACATCGACAATGATCTAGCAGCATAATTCACCTGTTTACTAACCATCCTCCATGAATTCTAGCTATCTGGTTCCGTCAAGGTATTCTAGTATTGGAATTCTTTTATGAAGTCTTACCACTCCTTCCTCAACACCTTCATAATTAAGAGGGTAACCACCAAAGCCGTTTGTTAACCTAAATACATATGCAAGTGAAGTTGTTCTTATGGCTAGCAATCAAAAATAGGATATTTATATAATTCTAGAAGAAACACTCTACAAAAGGAATTGGTCGTGAATTAGCAAATGCTTTTTTGGAGTCATTTCCCAAAAACCACCCGTCTCTTGTTCAATGACCTAATCTGACGAGATTTGGAGCTCCTACAAGCAAGGATTCAGATCCCAGCGGGACGTCCCATGGGACACCATGATGGGGTACCATCCCATGTGTCGAGACAAGGCGTTTGCTAACGTTGCAGCATTCCAATCGGGACATCTTGGGACATTCTTTGTCCCAAGTGTCGGGATGGGACGAGACAGCAGCGCATCCCGTTCTATAAAAAAATGGGACAGCCTCGTCCCACCAGATTTAAAACCTAGCCTTCAAGTGGCTATTACAAATACAGGGCCAGACAAGCTCCCACTATTCATTATGGCATTTGGAGAATAAAATGAATCAAGGAACTCGACAAAGGTGGCATTTTTTGGTTATCACCCACCTTTGATGCATCTATCTTTTGGATTCGATGCATAAAAACTTCAAATTAAAATTTACCTTGGCCAAACAATTGCAAAGAATATCTCAAATCAATCTGCCAAAGGTAGTAAAGTAATTTAGTGATATGAGGTGGCATGCATTTTAGTGATTTTAATAGATATGTAGTGGCCAAGCATTTTAGTGATTTTAGCAGTAACTAGAATGAGACAATTTTGTAGAACCAAAGGTTAATGTTTATACAAACAATACAAGTAACTCATTTTTGTGCATCATATTTGCATGATACAAATAACATAGAGCACTTTTTATAGTAACAGCATTGAAGTGATTAGACACAGAACATGTCAATGCACTAGAAGCTCGGATAATGCAAACTGCATGCCAAGTTCTTATCCAATACATATCATATACTCATCGCAGAAAGCTAGGATATGTGTTGGATACTTGTTTTGACATATCTACCTTTCAAAATTAAAAAAGGGCTCCAAATATTTCCGAAACATGCCCAAGATGTGTAGTATATCTAGGATGTGGAGGAGATGCTTTCTTTCTTTTAATCAATGTTGACCTTTTCATGATGGATGGTCAATTTTAGAGTATGTGATGTTGATGTTACCACCTAAAGTGTCAATTGTGATCTGCAAACTTGAATGCTCAATAAATGATGGAGTTTGTGGATGCTGCATGTGTTTATACAAATGGACTATATTGTCCGATTTATGGCTGCTTTTTCATATATATGTATATAATATATATAGACATTTATTATTGCACGAAGAAGTTTGGGGCATCCACCTCAACTCTTCAACAAGCACTTGCATAAGGACATTGCAAAGATTGTCAGATAATTGGCACTACATTTGTACACCTCCTAGTCTTGTTCTCATATTTGGCTAAAAGGTGAATGCTCATTTCTAAAAAGCCCCTTTCAGGATATAGGATTTACCCAGAAGTGAGGCTTCTTAATGACAACCAGTTCAAGTGTGAGATGACATGAAGCATTCAACATATGAGGAGCCTTCCATGCCTATGCAGAGCAAACTTATGCATAATGCTTGTGCACTAACATGGAAGTACACCATTGTCCTTGCTGGTACATGAATGATTCAAGAGGCCCATGGCTAATCACACGTGGGACAGCCATTGCATAATCTCATGCGAGCAAGTGGCCACATATGCTCATGGACTTTTCCTGTGAGCACTTGGAAATCGAAAGAGGGACAAACATCATCGACAGCCATTTGCTGGTATCATTAATGTTAGGCAAGTATTAAATCAGTCACGTAATTTTTAATTTCATTTTTAGTGGGAGTATGAACAAGTCAGGACCAAATATTCTAAGTACATTATTTAGAAGCAATTTGTTTTATTAATTCATTCAAAGACAATGTATGACCAAATTAAAGACAAACAACTTGAGTCCTATTGGAATCAGAAAGTATTACGTAAACAAAATGGAGAAACTAGAGAATTTAAAGCCGTACAGAAAATCTCATGATTAACAACATGGTACTTAAAATGTTATTCACCATATAGGCCTCTCATCTTTGCACATCTTAAGTTGGACTTATAAATGATAAAAGAGGAAATTTCAGAAAGTAGATTAGTAAGTAGATAAGAATGGACATAAAAAGATATGCAAGTTATAACATAACTTTTTTGATTGGAATTATTTCTGAGACTAACCAAACTCTCATGTTAGTCCACAAGATTGTCACTCAAAAGACATCAATGCCTACAAAAGTAAGCAGCTGACATGCTTTCTGGGCAGATGATTGCCTCAAATTAAGTAAGATGAAGCTCACACAAAGGGCACTGGAGAAGACACTTTGTTGTTTATGTAACACTCTTACGAATTACAGCCTTAATATCTTTGATGGCTTGATCTAATGTTTTTGCTGCCATAATATTTGTTTCCTTCTGCAACATTTACTATGAGGCTCTTGGATCTGATTTTTGCAACAGAGTTTTGGAATTGGCAGCATTTATCTTGGTTCTTTTTGCCTTTTATATTAATACATACCAGATGTGTAAACTTTCAAGCTTTCTTCATTATCTTTCAAAATAAGTGATTTATGTGAGTGAAAATGACTTTGAGACGTAACAAATATCCTTAGTTTTTTCTTTTTGTCTGCCCACAGTTCATATTTTTTTCCCAAAAAAGTCTGACTCTTGTAATTTTTCTGCATTTCATTGTTTTAAAGAATTAGATAATTGCTAATTTCACTTTTAAAGTTCTGAGATAAAGATCTGTAAAGTTCAAGCAAGTAAACCATATTTTGGACTTTGACAACCATATTGCTCAAAAATCTCCTTGTCCTTGATGCATCATTCTCTAGCAATAGTTTTTTATTATTTTTTCTCCATCACTTTATCCTAAAATGGCACAAAAAGATTAAGATGATATGGACAGATAAAACTAAGATCTGAGGGACGATCCAGTATGCAGGGCAGCTTAAAATAACATTCAAGATAGCTACAGATTGGAATTCTTGGCAAATGAGAATTTGTAGAGCCTACCCAAATAGTTGATATAGGACTTGATGACTCTGGTTATGGTTGGCTTCCTTCAAAGAATAATGAGTCTTGCTTCCAGATTAGCAACATAATGAACACAGTGAATGGCATTCGGTTTTTTTAATATTTTAATGGTGTTAAACATTACTGAGCACAGTTTTTTCTTGGACCAGAATGTTGTAGTATTTGTTCAAGTTAATGATTGACTGCAAGACATGCATTCTTTTTGGGAAAAAGTTTGGACAAAATTAATTGATTAATAATAATGAACAAAACAAACAGAATAACCCAAAGAGGGAATAGAAAGAAAAAATGGAATATATACAACCTTAAGAATAGGAAAAGTACTCATCTATATTAGCATATAAAACCATCTATGAGATATAGCTCAGCGACCTTCAGAATAATCAAATTAATTAAAAGCGAACTAGCACACCTACTTAGAATTCAAAGTTATATACTGAACAGACACTAAACACTGAATAAACATAAACTAAAAAAGAGGGCAGTTTTAATTTGAAACACACCTCAGACTGAGATTCTAGATCCATAAGTTTTGCTTGCATCATATCAATCTCTTCCTTAAGCTTTTTTATCTCCATTTGTTCTTCTAATTCTTTAGCTTTTCGCTCTTGTTCCAATTTGAATCTTGCTTGTAGTAGAAATGGAACAGATGCTTCAGGTTCATTCATCTGAACATCTTCCAGCAGCTCCCTATACTTCATTTCCATGGATCAGGTGGACAAGCTTCTCCCAATTCTGTTCTGTTCTTTACTTTGTTTTCTCTGGTTGCCACAGCACTCTGGTTGCTTTGCTCTGCATGTTCTTGAGATAGCTTCACACTTATTTCTGTTCTCTCAACATCTCCCATAGTTGTCTTGTCCATAGTTGCTTCATCCTCCTTGTCCAGCGATTCAGATGCCAAATATTCTCCAGTTTGTGCTCTCTGCTCTTCATTATGTCCCAAAGCCTCCAAATTTTCTTTGTTCTCTTCTTTCTGCTCTCCAAATAGCTTCTGGTTTTGAATTTTATTAGCAAGTGTGGAAGCCTTATCAGGTTTTACATGCTTGTCCTTACCATCACAGCAACGATTTTCAAAATCAGACCAATCTGAGAGAGGGGTATCATAGAAATCTTGCAACTTTCGCTTCTTATGAGTAGGCAGAGAGCCATCTTTCTTCTCCTTCTTATTCTTCTTCTCTGCCACTGCATTCCGTAGAACCTTTTCGCCAATCACCAAGGAACTATGTGGACCTACAATACTTTTAACTGCATCAATACAACAAAACAGCATGTACTTCTTCCACCAAACTGAATACTGGAGCGTGACATCCGACTCAAAAAGCTGAGGAGGAATATAAAACACAACATTCTTTGCATCAATTTCGTATGTTTGCCATGCAGCCTCCCAGTTCGAATAAGAATGGCGGACATGACCAGGCAAGTCCTGATCCAATCCAAACTGCATCGCCACCGATGTGGAAGATACTGTTTGATACAATCCACTCCGACTAGCTCAGAAGCTCTCAAGCACCGAGCAAACGATCTCAACTCTTCATCTTTATCTGCACAGCCATGAATCCATTCCCCATTCTCTTTATAAAAGGAGGGTCTCCTCCAATTATCCAAACTACTAGCATAAGGTCGCCACTGAAACTCGCTAGGCGACTCAAAAACCCAGCGAATGAATGAGAATTCCATCTTCTTACTTACATCATTCCATCTTTTGGTCCTTGGCTCAACATCATGCACAAAGTTTTTCGCATCAGGCCTCAGAGCGACGAACCGCTCCCAGATCCACATTTGCAATATATCAAAAGGTGCCCAGACAACTAAAGATGGTACCTCTTGCTCGCATTTGCTAACAAGACAATCCTTCACTGCCTGCAGGTCCCGGTAGAGGCTCGCGAGGACTGCCGGACCAAGGGCTATCCTCGCCCCTCGGCCAACCGAACGGCAATCGGGAACATATGCAGAGACACAGTTTTTTCAGGATGAGCAGGGAAGACATACCTTGATAGCCAGAGCGACAAGAAGGCGACGTGCTCGAACTCGTCGCCGTCGCCCTCGACAAAGTGCCTCATCCATGCACTCTGCTCGGGTTTCTTGCAAGTATACTTATAGAATTTCTTGTGTTCGGCCGCCAACTTTTGCTCCATCTCTGCGAGCTCGCCGTCTAGCGATCCCCTCACCGGCTCTCCGACCACTGGGAACCCCCCGAGAACCATGACATCTTCCAACGTGATGGTGGCCTCCCCCCAGGGGAAGAGAAAGGAGCTGGTCTCCTCGCACCAGTACGCGGCCATCCCCAAAACCAGCGCGGGGTCCTTCCGGATTTTGTAAACAGAGGCCTTGATCGCCTCAGAAATCCCGGCTTTCTTCCAGGAATCGCCATACATGGGCTCCAGCTTGTGGACCCACTCCTCCCACTTCCTCAGGTGGGACCTCCACCCTTTGAAGAGGATCTCGGGAGCCTCGGTAGCGGCAAAGGAGGCGGCTTTATGCCGCGAAGGCACAAAGGGAGCGACGCCAGAGCCCCCACCAGGATTGATGAACCAACCCATTCTTTTGACGGGATTTCTTGGCCCCGTTGCTCCCACCATCTCTTCCTCTCTTTCTTCCACCAGAAACTCCTTTTCTCCCTCTCCCTCCATTTTGCCTCCCTTTGGTCTCAAGGGTCATCCACAGAAGCACAAGAGAAGAGACAGAGAGAGAGAAGAGAGAGAAGGAGATACAGAGAAGAGAAGAGAGAAGAGGAGAGGAGAGGAGAGGAGAGGAGAAAACCGAGGTCTAATGGGTGAAGAGGAAGAAGAGAAGGAAGGAGAAGAAAGAGGAGACGGGTTCAGTGAAAGGAAGGGAGCATGGGAAAGTGGTGAGAGGGGAGAAGAAGGGTTTAGAGAAGGGAAGAATTCAAAAGGTTGCCTTTTTTTGTCCTACCGTATCCGGCCGTTGAGGTGGTTGCTAAATGTGCCACCTGTCATCCTATATATGCAACCTTACGCTAGGTGGCAGAGAGGTGTGATGTTCCGCATGACCAAACTGGTTTCGCTAGTTTGTCATATGTGGAAGACACTGAAGCGAATTTGGGTGGAAAGCAGAGTTGGCACTTTGCGAGGGAGGGTGAGAGCCAGCTGATTCATTCATTGCATGGGGCCGAGGTGGGCAGGATGCCGAGGCCAGGGACGTTACCAGATTTAATTGTCCGGTATCACGGAATATATCCTGGAATCCAGTAAGATAAACTCTGCGAAACTTGGTACCATGTCCTTCGTTTGACTGTATCTAACAATTAAATCCATAAGTTACGTTGAATCACTGTATCATCGCATTGATAACTAAACTCTTGTATATGTAAATCCATCAGGGCTTGCTCGGTATATATAGTATTGTGGATCTATATCTCGATTTTGGCTGTCACAATTTTAGTACCGATCGAATTATGAAACATTAATACTTATCAGATGAGTTAATAGTAGTACCTACTTCTCAACCCAATTCTGATTCTCCTCGTCCTTGGAAGATCTACTATATCTCATACACAACCGACCAATTTCAAACAATCTAGGGTCAATGCGTGCTCCATGGTCTCTAGAACCTCGACTCCGAACGATCTATTATAGATCATCCATAGCTGAGTTATGGTTCTTGCTACCAGATTTGTCTCTCTCTCTCTCTCTTAAATTGAGAAAGTCTAGGAGGAGTAGAATCCTCCATGACTGAGTCTCCTGTAAAAGAAAAATATCTCATCTAAATTGTTGCTACCGATCTTCCCGACTGAGGTCGGACGTCGAGGTGAATGCGGCTGAGGTGAAACCTTCGCTGGAGCTTCGTCCGAATGCCTGCAAAATAAGTCCACACGGAGGGATGTTCTCCAGTGTAGGCGCTCCGACGGCCAAGTCAGGAGATGGAGAATAAGGAGAGGAGAAAGTGAGAAGTCGATTGATTGATTCATACCTTGAAGGTTCTGAAATCTTAATTTATAGGAGAAAAGTTTGAGTCGTATCCATCTTGGAGTCCTGCTGATTTCTGAATTTGTCGTACAGATTGATTTAGAGAAGAATTTTTCTTTAACGGGAGATTTGATCACGGAGAAGTTCTATCTTATCTAGACTTTCCCAATTTAAAGAAAAGACGGATTTGTTGGTAGAAAAAATAGCTCGATCATCACCAATCTAGGATGGATCGTCCGAGCTGACCTACAGTAGGTTGTCATGGCCGAGCTACCAGAGTTAATGGAGTAAGTACTTGTCCTCTTGCTGACTGGAATAGGTCAGCTGAGAATGATCTAAGATAGATCTGTTAGATGTGTGATCTGAAAAGTCAATTATTAACTGACACATTATAATTTTTCAGGACATAAGTTTATACTTGATTTATTGAAATTAAAATTAATAGATAATATTTTCATTCTACGGTAATGTATCCTAAAATTGTCCAAGGAATTAATGGTCAATGACACATATTCTCAAGAGTTGAGAATTTAAGACGTGTCATTATAGATTAATTCCTAAATGCTTCCAATCGTTGATCATCATGGGGACAGTGATTGATCCAAGTAAACTGGTGCACGGATCGCTTCCCTTTTGAGTAGATAGATCTTGAGTCTATAGTGTGGAGACACTAGAGTGAGAGTAATGGTGGTTGTTAGAGAATAATAGTACTGTGTGTGACGAAGAACAAGAAGTCACATGGATGTCTACTTACTTGTCAGTGACTTCTCGATGTTGTAGTTGTGTGAGTGATTCTTTGACCTGCGATGCTTTGACTACTCACAGTGGAGCTGCTGTAGTTTGACTATACATAAATATGGTACCTAGCCATATGGATCCTTGTAGTAAACATTGGTTGCAATAGGTTCACTGTAAGAGTAGGAGTGCACTTATAGTGGATCTATCACCCTTGGTAGTTGAGAAGTAGTCCTATGCAATCTAAGAGACTGAGTCCATAAGTCTGTGGCCATAACAGCATGATTATAGAAAGAAGTTTCCATGAGATTCACGATTGGACTCGAGCTGATTATATCTGGCATATGACGGATACTTAGGGTTTGACGAGCTTCCATGACCTGCATCCTCTCGGGACTCTTGATAGAGAAACTTGATTATACGGTAACTACACCTAGGGGTTCATCTTTCTGTTCTGCTGGATTGCCACTACATGCTGCTAGGCATCACTGGTAGATTGTGAAAACTCACTGAGATTATTTTCAAATCAACGATCTTTAATGGGGTGAGTTAGAATTGTTCTAGCCCATCGAAAGGAGTTTCGATGATACGATGATGGAGATCACAGCATACTTTACTATCAGATAGAATAGAACCTGAGGGATCATACACAAAAAGAGCTCATCCTGATCAATAGCTTGAATCATGATCAAATTATCAATTAGATTGATAGCTTGGATCAATTTGTAAGAGTTACAAATTTGGCAGCTGTTAATTGTTAGCATAAGGGACTTAATTGCAAGTGTTACAATTTAATTGAGCCTGATTAAGTTTTGGATCAAGTCTTAATTAATTTAAATAAGATTTAATTTAATTAAACTTGACTTAATTTAAGATTTATTGAGTTTAATTATCCAAGTTAGACTTGGATTACAATCTTGATTAGGTCAGGGTGGACAGTCTTTTCGAATTTAATTCGAATTGGGCTTGATTTGTATTCAAATCGAATCCAACTTGAAATCCAATCAAACAAGATGCCTTAGGACCCTTTTACTAAGCTTCGCTCTCATCTTTCACATAGAAAAGGAGAGTGGGGACATGAGAAATCATGCTGCTTTCTCTTTTGTGCATGTGAAGGTGTGAGGAGGCACCACCTTGCACCTCCCTACTTCTTTGAGACTCTCTCTCCCTTTTTCACCTAACTTCCTTTTGAATTTGATTCAAATAAGGAAGTAGATCAGATCTTTATCAGTTTTGGGGTGTGAAAAATTATTTTTGTGAAGAGTGGGCATGTGCTATTTGATAGCGTGCAGATTTTTGTGTGGTGATTTTTTGCCGTAAGAGACATCTCAACGCCTCCTTTTCTCTCGTTCGTCATCCCATGACACACCTCTAGATTAGAGAGAGAGAGGGAGATTAAAAGTAGAGAAGAAGAGAAGAAGAAGTATCTTCTTCCTCTTCTTGATGATCTTGCAAAGATCAAATCAGTTCAGTGCAATGAGATCGCACCGCAGCCTTGTCCATCTCCCTTCCCTCCACTTCTCCACACCCTTTCTCCCTCTAGATGATATCTGAGAGAGAGAAATCAAAGAGAGAAGAAGAGAATAAAAGGATATATTTTTTTTCTTCTTGGTGGTCTTGATCGGATCCGATCAGATCAGCACGATGAGATCGCATAGCAGTCCTATTCTTCAAGGTGTTGAAGAAGGAGTCCAGATCCAAACAAAAGAAGTGAGGCCTACAAGATGCTAGCACTTTGGTGGCCTTGGCACTCTGATCAAGACATCTCTGTGTGGATACCAACAGAGGTGGGTGCTTGCGTAGCTATATCAAAAATCTCAAGCGTCCGCAGGATCTAATTTGACAGGAAGATGGAAAAGCGATTAAGGTGATCGATCTTTCCTTCTTCTTTATTTCTATTTTTTAGATCTGAATACTTTTCATACATGTTTAAACTAGATCCTTAGGTGATATTAGGATTAGATGCTTTGCATGTCATAAATTAAAATTATCTTAATTTATGCTTCCATTGCTCTATTTCCATGAGATGAAAATTTCAGCATGCCGATCACCTAGATTTCTTTCAAGTGGTATCAGAGTCAGGTTGTTTTTGACATGCATGATGATATTTTTCTATTTTAGATCTAAAAAATAAAATTATAAAATTAGATTAGATCTAATTAATAATATATGAGATGTATTGGATATTAATAATGCATGAAATGTATTGGATCCTATTTTTGCATGTGATGCATAGATCTAAAAATCAACATTGCAATCTATTTTATGTGAAACATGAAATGTTTAGATTTGATATACATATGATGTATGATCTTGATTAAATCATATTTATGTTAGATATTTTAATTAATGGTTGTAGATTAAATCTATTATGTAAGCCATAATCTTTAGTGTTAATCTAAATCATCTTGATATAAAGTTGCCCTAGCATAACTTATGTTATGCTATATGGTTGTCCTAGGATGAGATAGATCGATTATTAATTAAAATTAAAATCATCTGATCCATAAAATGATTTAATCACACATAAATCAGATTGGTAATTGGGTCGATTTTCATGAAATTGGTAGCGATTCAGCTAGCCGAGTCGACTCAATTTTTAGTTGAGTCAACTCGAGACCCTGGTGAGCTGACTCGATTGGCTGATGAGCCGACTCAGTTGTGTAGGCTAAGGCTATGGGGTTTCTGTTCATCATTATGATAAGTCGACTCAAGTCCAGGATGAGTTAACTCATTACTGTGGACAAAAAGTTTTATATGAGATACAAAATATAAATTGTTTAGATCTAAAATTATTTTGATTTTTAAATAAACCCATTATCATAATGCACTTAATTTAGAATTAATATATGAATTTGAAAGATCTAAAATTAAGAATTTAAGATTTAAAATTAATTGCATAAAACATGAGATTTTGGGTATGGATTGAACAAATTAGGTCTAGTGATTAAACTATAATCAAGATCAATTGATTAGATCAAATTTAAACCCTTATCAATTTGAGCAGTTGATCGAACATGATCAATTGTTGATTAGAATTAGATCAAAAGGGCTCAAAATCAAGTTTAGTTGTAGTTGGTCGCATCGATTCACATTTTGATGTGAATTGATTGACTTAAAATCGAATTTGGCTTAGTGATTCAAGTTTGGGGCAATAGACTAACCTGATCGATTCTAATCAATTAATTTGGTGTCTAAGGTAAGTATTTAGATGGTAATTCTTTAATTGATTCTGTTGTCTGACTTGATCAATTCGTTGGATCTAAGAAAAGTAATAGGGGGATCCCTACTCATCTTAACTTATCTGGCTATTTTGAGAGATTATATTTTATATTAGATTGCTTGTTGACTCAAGTTCACCCATACCGATAGATTCAATCAGATATGTGATGTGCTGACCTAAACTAGATTTAGTCAGACATGAGATATGCTGATCGGAATCAGATCGATCATTTACATGAGACATATGTGACTATGTAGAAGAGATCTAAATTAAAATCTTCTCAATAACATTAAGTCGAAGGGTCTTCCACTATTATAAAGTGCTGTGCCCTCTCCGATGTTTATTGTTCTCGACTGGATATAGTCGTTCAATTGCATCAGGAGAGAAACAACTACTCTACTATTGTAGGATGGAGATGGGGTTAGACCCAAGATCTGTCAGATGAGGGTTCAATGATGGCTTCACTCATGCCAATGGTGGGTCTGACTTAACTAAGGAATGAGATCAAAATTTATCAAGTGATGTCTTAGGACTTAGAGATCTAGTCTGCTGCAATTTGCATAAGATGCATTAGACAAGGTTGTCCACCTATTGATTGACACATTCATCAAGATCTATTAGATAAGGTGGTGTATCAATTGGTGAGACTGCAGTACCCATTAAGAACCTTAACTCGCATAAGATTTTTGCTTCCTAACTCAATGAGTGTTAGGATCTGAAGAAATAGTGAAAGTTTAATTTATTTCTTAAAGTTTCTAAAATAAATTTTAAAATCTAGTACAAATATCTAATTAGAATCTTTCTCTCTCTTCAGTTCATTACTCAGCTTCAAACCCCATAGCCCAAACTGAATCCCATTGGACTAGGATTTTTCTCAAATTGTAATAGTTGCTAAATTATTTGATTTGATCAAATAATGTGATTGGATCCTGATTAAGCTAAATTGGATTTAATTTGATTGGATTCAAGTTTGAGTTTAACTCAGACTGGATTTCATTAGTCTAATGGGATTGGACTTGATAAGTGTTTGACTTATTTTGAAATCCAAATCCAATTTGATTGACCAAGTCTAAGATACAATCAATTGACTGAATAGAACTATAAGAACTGGCTGAAGAGCTTCAGAATGATTTTGAACTTTAGAAAGGATTAGGATATGTTTTAGACTAGGATTTTTTTGTGTTACCAAACCATCTAACCACTAAAATGTTTCGCAATTGAGAAATAGATGGATGATATCAATTAGATTAGATGCTATATCTTGGCCTAGGTGCCAACATGAGGAT
Organism: Elaeis guineensis; assembly: GCF_000442705.2. Taxonomy (NCBI): domain Eukaryota; kingdom Viridiplantae; phylum Streptophyta; class Magnoliopsida; order Arecales; family Arecaceae; genus Elaeis; species Elaeis guineensis. The sequence continues at coordinate 31,988,067 of NC_025998.2, forward strand.
ATCATGAATTCAAGGCTATGATAAGTTACCTACAATAATTATATGATGAGCAGAGCTAGACTGCATATTGAGTAATCCGTCCATAATCATTGTTTGACAATGGCCAAGAACCTTAGGAGTTCAAGGAGACCATGCATGATAAACTGTGGGTGGATTTGATCCAAAAGTTTCTTAATGGTTTTGTTGGTTAGTTTAGAGTAAACTGCCATATGAACAAGTATGATAGCACATTACTGAAATTGATGAACATATTAGTGATCACTAAAGAAGAAAGGATCTTCTCAAAAAGTAGACGTCGGGCAAGAAAAAATATTTCTACTGCAGTACTGACGGTCACTCAGATGAGAAGTGTTCTCTTACCTGGATAGCCTAAAGAAAAAGAGTGACATATCTATGAAGGTATGTCAGATCTGTTTGCATGTTAATGTATTCGAACAATGAATATGCCGTATGATCTGAGAGATCTATGGATGAGATAAATCTGAATACATGTGGTGTCTCAAGTAAGGTCATTTTGAAGATGACAGAATATACAAACTTGAAAAAGGGATCGTCTCCTTGACACATAAATTCTGAGTTTGTGGATCCTACCTTCAAAAAAAAGTAATCAAACTATTTCCTGTGGGATATGGGGAAAGGATCACTACACACAAATCCATTTGATAGAAATCCCTTGAGGTTCTTCAATTGGATCGAGGAGGTGTATACTTTAGTAAAAATTTTAGATTATCTCATAGAAATGGTATAGTCTCATAGTGGGCTCCTTCTAGTTCGCCTCAGCTCAACGGGGTGTTGGAAAGAAGGATTAGGATCCTATTGGATATGATCTAGTCCATAATGAGGTTCACTCACTAATCTTTACTTCTTTAGGAATATACTTTAATATGTTGAATAAGATACTTAATTGTACTTCCCATCGAATCATAATGGGATTGAGATCCGTCATATCATATTCTAAAAAAATAGTTTACCTAAGATGGTGGTAGTGGAAGAAAATTGAGCTCGAAGAGAAAGTCTCTAAAGAGCAACAAATTAAAGATTTTATTGTACCTATTCATTCTACGCCAGTTAGTGTAGGATCTCCACCACCTCGTATATCTAGTAAAAGTCTCCAATCCTTATGAAAAATACTTGGTATGCTTTTAGAGGATGTAGATGAAATATTCTTTGTAGGAGAAATGGATCAATTAGTTGATCCTAAGACCTACAATAAGGTGATGTATGACATTGACTTCGAGAAATGGATGGAAATAATAAAGTCAAAGGTTGACTTGATGCATTTCAGCCAAGTCTTACCTTAGTAGATCCACCAGAGGATATTGTACCCATTGGGTATTAATGGATCCACAAAAAAAAATTAGGTACAGACTGATGTAAAAACTATTCCTTAATGGATATCTTGGGAAGATATCTATATAAAACAGCCTGATGGATTTCACTTTCAGTAATGGAGATCACAAGATTTGCAAGCTGCATAGATCCATTTTTGGATTAATATAAGCATCTCAGAGTTGGATGGATGCAATCAAATAGTTTGATTTCATCAAAAATAAGAAAAAACCTGGAGTTATCAAAAGGATCAATGGAAGGATAAGATTCTCCTGATTGGGAAAGTTGTTCCCATGCTGACTTTGATCAAGAATTGATTGTCAAATAGATCCTCTAGAAAGACCAAAGAAAAGCATCTTGGATTAAAGGTCTGTGCAGACAGATCTGATAAGATGCTAGGCTTTTCACAAGTACATAAAGAAGGTGCTGAAGGGGTTCAGTATGAAAACTCCATGAGGAGATTTCTACCCCTTAGGCAAGGCATGCATCTCTCTAAGATGATGTATCTATACACATCTGAGGAGATTTAGCTCATAAGCTTGATCCATTATATAGCCTCATGAATGCCATGCAATGTACTTGATTTGATCATACTGTGAGTGTCACAAGCAGAAATCAGTCAAATCTAGGTGTATGACACTGAATAGCTGTAAAGAACATCCTTAAGTACTTGAGAAGTACTAAGGATTTATTTTTATTTTTTAAAAAAAAATTTGAGTTATAAGATTTATGGGTACACATGCTCGGATCTTGAGTCTAGCACTGATAGTAGAGAGTCTACATTAGAATGTGTGCAATGTAGGAATTGGTAGATTGGAAGAGTTTCAAATAACCAATCATTGTAGAAAGTTGAGTTAGTCACTTTTTCAAAGGTGCTAAATAAGGTCTTCTAGTCCAAGTAATTTTATTACAAATTTATGTTATGAGATATCATCATAGTGATAATTTTGGCACTATAACCCTTAGCTAATGAAGCCTTGGTCTCACCAAAATACCCAGCATATGGAAAGGGACTTTAAATAATACACAAATATCTCGACTTAAAAAAAAGTCAAGGTGAAGAGAGTAGACCCCATGAAAATGTGGTGGACTCACTGACTAAGTAATTTGCTAGCTAAAAGATTGAAGTACATCTTAAGAAGATGAGACCTAGATTTGGACAGATTGGCTTTAGATCAAGTGAGAGATTGTTAGATGTGTGACTTAGAAAGTCAATTATTGACTGACACATTATAATTTTTCAAGACATAAGTTTATACTTGATTTATTGAAATTAAAATTAATAGATATTTTTATTCTAGAGTAATGTATCCTAGAATCATCCAAGGAGTTAATGGTCAATAACACATATTCTCAAGAATTGATAATTTAAGACATGTGTCATTATAGATTAATTCCTAAATACTTTCAGTCGTTGATCATCACAGAGACGGTAATTGATCTGAGTAAACTGGTGCACATATCACTTCCCTTGTGGATAGATGGGTCTTGAGTCTATAGTGTGAGGACACTGAAATGAGAGTACAGATGGTTGTTAGAATAACGATACTAAATGTGATCAAAAATGAGAAGTCATATAGATGCCTACTCACTCGTCAATGACTTCTCGATGCTATTGTTGTGTGAGTGGTTCTTTGACCTGCGATGTCTTAGCTACTCAAAGTGGGGTTGCTATAGTTTGACTATACATAAACATAATTTCTAGCCATATGGATCTTTGTAGTAGACGTTGGCTGTAATAAGTTCATTGTAGGAGTAGAAGTACATTTATAGAGGATCTATCGATCTTGGTAGTTGAGGAGTAGTCCTATGCGACCTAAGAGGCTGAGTGCATAAGTCTATGGCCACAGCAGTATGATTATAGAAAGAAATTTTCATGAGATTTATAATTGGACTCGAGTTGATTATGTCTGGCATATGACGGATACTCAGGGTTTGACGAACTTTCATAACCTGCATCCTGTTGGGACTTTCGATAGAAGAACTTGATCATACGATAACTACACCTAGGGATTCATCCTTCTGTTCTACTGTGTTGCCACTACATGCTGCTAGGCATCATTGATGGATTGTGAGAACTTACTAAGATCATTTTCGGATCAATGATCTTTGATGGATTGAGTTGGAATTGTTCCAGCCTATCGAAAGGAGTTTTGATGATACAATGATGGAGATCACGGTATGTCTCACTACTAGACAGAATAGAATCTGAAGGATCACACACAAAAAGAGCTCGTCCTGATCAATAGCTTGGATCATGATCAAATTATCAATTAGATTGATAACTTGGATCAATTTGTAAGAGTTACAAATTTAAAAACTACTAATTGTTAGCATAAAGGACTTAATTGCAAGTGTTGCAATTTAATTGGGCCTGTTTAAATTTTGTATCAAGTTCTAATTAATTTAAATCATATTTAATTTAATTAGATTTAACTTAATTTAAGGCTTATTGGGTTTAATTATCCAAGTTAGAGTTGGATTACAATCCTGATTAGATCAGGATTGACAGTCTTTCTGAATTGGATTCGAATCAAACCCAACTTAAAATCTAATCAAACTAGATGCCTTAGGACCTTTTTATTGGGCTTCTCTCTCATCTTTCACATAGAAAAAGGGAGTGGGGGTGTGAGAAATCATGATGCTTTCTCTTTTGTGTGCGTGAAGGTGTGAGGAGGTGCCAGTTAGCGCCTCCCCACTTCTCTAGGACTCTCTCTTCCTTTTTGACCTAACTTTCTTTTGAATTTGATTCAAATAAGAAAGTAGATCAGATCCTTATTAGTTTTGGGGTATGGAGAATTATTTTTGTGCGACAAAAATAAAAATAAGAGTGGGCGTGCGCTATTTGATAGCATGCAGATTTCTGTGTGATGATTCCTTCTGTAAGAGACATCTCAACACCTCCTTTTCTCTCCTTCTTCATCCCATGCCACACCTCTAGATTAGAGGAGAGAGAGAGAGGGAGATTAGAAGCAAATAAGAAGAGAAGAAGAAGTATCTTCTTCCTCTTCTTGATGATCTTGCGAAGATCAAATCAGTTCATCACGATGAGATCGCGCTACAGCCTTGTCCATCTCCCTTCCCTCCACCTCTCCACACCCTTTCTCCTTTTAGATGAGATTTGAGAGAGAGAATCAGGGAGAGGAAGAAAAAAAAAGGATATTTTTTTTCATCTTGGTGGTCTTGATCTGATCAGATCAGATCAGCACGATGAGATCGTGCAGCAGTCTTGTTCTTTAAGATATTGAAGGAGTCCAAATCCAAACAAAAAAAGCAAGACCTATAAGGTACTAGTACTCTGGTGGCCTCGATGCTCTGATCAGGCTATCTCTATGTGGATACTGGCAGAAGTCGGATGCTTACATGGCTTTATCAAAAATCCCAACCATCCACAGAATTTGATTCGACAGGAAGATGAAAAAGTGATTAAGGTAATCAATCTTCCCTTCTTCATTTCTATTTTTCATATCTAAATACTTTTCATGCATGTCTAAACTAGATCCTTGGGTGATATTAGGATTAGATCCTTTATATGTCATAAATTAAAATTATTTTAATTTATGCTTCCACTGCCCTTTTTCATGAGATGAAAATTTCAACATGCCGATCACCTAGACTTCCTTCAAGATTATTCGAGGCTGAAGAACTGAGATCCGCTGCTGATGGGGCATCCGACTTCTCACCACATCTTGAAGGAACCAAATCTAGGGTTTCAGGGTTAGATCTTAAAATTTTTTTCAGATCAGGCAGCGGAAGACTAAAATAAATCAAAATTTATCTTATAAAATCAGAGAATTTCTAGATCTAAGATCCTATTACATGATTATTATATGGCATTAAATCAGAAATTAAAATATAAAGAGCAAGAACTACATGTTGATCATATCAACATGTTTCTATACTACATCTAATGTATGTAAAATATAATAGATCAGACCTATTACCTTACAAGTTAGATATTCCAACTTTGCTGATCCGGACTTGAGGATGATGTTGCAAGCCACATATGTGTCCTACCTCTAAGAGTCGTCCACACGAGCCCACGAATCACGATCAGAAGTTCTGATCCAGAAAATCAGCACAATATGCTAGTACTGTGCTGATCCTTCTTCGATGGTCAATCAGATGCCTTCTTCTTCTTGATTTGAACTCTTCTAAAGATGAGAAGTAGAAGAAAGAGTTTTAGATATGAGACACTCTCAGAAAACTCACAGATGGAGGAAGGAAAGAGGTGAACACAGCCACCCTAGAAGAAGACCCTCTTCTTCTTCTTTTGCTCTAACCCAGATACTTAGTTTTGTATCTATTATATCTCCACGCCCCAACACCCTTGCTCCCTGATTTTCATATACCCCAAAGGTCTCTCAATGCTCTATAATTCATAAAAATTTTAAGAAGAAATTCATCTTAAATAATGAGATATGAAGAATCCTTGTCCAGGTCAAACACCTAGTCAAAAAAAATCCAAACAGGGCAAGACAAGTGGTGCCCAACTCTTGGGTGCCCCCTCCTTCTTTTTCTGCCATGGACTACTAGAAAAGGGTGCACAATATGTGCCATAAAAGTCACAAAAATCTCAAAAAAAATTTAGATAAAATCAGTGCCATAAGGAAAGAGTTTTGGTTTCCTAAAATTCTATCTCATAGAATTTGAAATCCAAACTAATTCCTACTTTGACTTGGTCCACAACCACATTCCATGTAAGAGAGAAAGAGTGAAAAGCTTTGGGCATGTGTGAAGGCTTGGGAGAGAAGGTTTTGTCACACAAAATAAGAGAGAGTGGGCATGGGGGGCTAAGGTGGCGCAAGGTGGAATCCTAGTCTTACTAGGGTTCAATTTAGGACTTGTTCAAATTTAATTTCTCAAATCAAATCAAACCAAAATCAAATCAATCTAATTAAAATAGATTTTAACTTAATTAAGAACTTAATTTAATCAGATTAAATTAGATTTAAATATGATTTAATTTTTTAATCGAATTAGAAATTAGGTTGATCCAAGTCCTAATTGAACTAGGACTAATTTTTTCTTGCACTTGGCTTATCCAATAAACCAATTGGACTTGATCCAATCAAGCCCAGACTAAATCTAATTAAATTATATTCAATTAGACTTAATCTCAGCCCATTGGCTTAATCAAATTAAGTCAATTAGCTATCAAATTACTAATTGTTCCTCCTGCAACACTTGCACTAGGTTAAATGTCAATCGTATTGATCGTTTAACCCTAGAACGATTCTTAATCGTTGATCAACCATCCGATTGGATAGTGAACTCTAATGTGTGTAACCTCATAGATCCGAACTTAAGTTAGTAGCACAGAAATAAATTTTTGTACCAATCGAAGTGACCATCTAGCAATGATACCCGATGGCCGGATAGGTCAAATATGTAGAACAACATCTTTAAAACCCATACGGATATAGTTTCCATATAATTCATCCCCTTGATCAAAATGCTCATAGGATACCTCAGAGTTCAACTGTCAACTCTGATCAAGTTGTCCACATTATATTAAAAAATATCAAATCCATCTGATGAATTATCCTGGCTAAGGTTTTGCTAAATTGAGATACAGCGACTCATTCTTCTCCAACTCTTGGAGTATCAATCCCATCTTGATCACACTCCAACTTTGCAAGTACTTGACTGTACTCAGAAGCCTTCCGTCACTAAATTAAAAATTCAGTTAGTCCAGTACCAAAGCACAGTGAGTTGCTTGCAAGTCATTGAGGCGATCTCAGGTCTAAGAAATACTTATACCTATATCCCATCAAAGATATTCTCGACAGCAGAATACTTTGGAGTTGGTCACGTTCAATGATGATGCACCCTTACATCTCATCTGTATGCCATACCAGTGTCTCCACACTCTTTGGTTAAGAAGACAACCAATCCATATGGCCTACAGCGACCTATGCTCGATAGAAGCTGTCGTCCTTATTAACAGCCTATCATTTGATCGTGAATAGTTTTAAGGAATACTCGATAAATTCTCTCTTTATCGAACCTAAATAGTCCTAAGAACTTCATCACAACAACGGAGTTCATTAGAAGATAAAAATTTATGATGAAAATATCAAAAATATATTTTATTTATTAACAAATCAATTACAATACAAGATTTTCAACCGTCAACAGGTTAACGATTGACTTTTGAAATATATTTTTCAACAACTTTCACTTGTCCTAAAGCCACTCAGCACAGTATCTAATATCCATCTTTGACTTGTGGTTGTCGAACTCCTTTATCGCCAGGGCTTTAGTGAAGGGGTCAGCCAGATTCTTCTTTCCGTCGATCTTCTGAAGGTCGATGTCACTTCGATCCACGATCTTCCGGATCAGGTGGAAGCAGTACAAAATGTGCTTCATCCGTTGGTGTGCTTTGGGTTCTTTCGCCTGAGCTATGGCACCAGTGTTGTCACAGTAGAGCAGGATCGGACCATCGAGAGAGGGTGCTACTCCGAGCTCGATGATGAATTTTCTCAGCCACACAGCTTTCTTCGCGGTATCCGATGCTGCGATGTACTCCACCTCACAAATAGAGTCTGCCATAGTATGCTGTTTGAAACTCTTCCAGCAGATTTTTCATCATTCAGAGTAAAGATATAACCTGACATGCTTCTGCTGTCATCATGGTCAGATTGAAAGCTGGAGTCTATAAACCCCACAAGTTTTAGATCTGACTCGCCAAACCAACCATTGATCCTTAGTATTTCTCAAATACTTAAGGATGGCTTTAACCACTTTTCAGTGGTTTTCTCTAGGATCAGATTGGTATCTACTCACTACTCCTAGTGAGTATGCCACATCTGGTCTTGTACATGTCATGGCATACATGATTAATCCCATGGTCGAAGCATATGGGACTCTACTTATATGCTCTTTCTCTTCAGGCATTGTCGGACAATCCTTCTTAGAGAGAAAAATTTCATGGCCTATCGGTAGATAGCCCTTCTTGAAATTCTTCATGCTGATCCTCTTCAGCATAGTAGTTATGTATGTGGACTGGGATAACCCAAGTATCCTTTTAGATCTATCCCTATAGATCTTTATCCCTAGGATGTAGGATGCTTCACCCAAGTCTTTCATGGAGAACTGTGATGACAACCAAACTTTTATTCCTTGTAGTGCGGGGATGTCATTTCTGATTAAGAGAATGTCATCCACGTACAAGATAAGAAATACCATAACTAGACCATTTATCCATTTATAGATGCAAGGCTCTTCTCCATTCTTAATGAAGCCATACGTTTTGATCACCTTATCAAAATGCATGTTCCAACTCTGAGAAGCTTGCTTCAATCTATAAATGGATCTCTGAAGCTTGCACATCTTGGACTCATCTGTGGATGTAAACCCCTCAAGTTGTATCATATACACCTCTTCGGTCAGCTCTCCATTCAGGAAAGCTGTCTTTACATCCATTTGTCAGATCTCATAATCCAGATGGACAGCTATTGCAAGCATTATCCGAATGGATTTAAGCATTGCCACAGGGGAGAACGTTTCGTTATAGTCAATACCATAATGTTGACGATATCTTTTGACAAGCAAATGGGCTTTATAGGTCTCCACCTTTCCGTCTGCGCCCCTCTTCCTTTTGAAGACTCATTTACACCCAATGGGTTTAACCCCTTCAGATGGGTCAACCAATATCCATACATCATTGACCTTCATGGACTCCATTTCGAATTTCATGGCTTCAATACCATTTCTCGAAATCAAGTCTCTGCATTGCATCCATATAGGTGATCGGATCCTCATCATTCTCATCAAGTTCGATGGGATCATCATCCCAGACCAAAAAATTATAATATCTGTCTGGCTGACACAGTACTCTACCGGATCGCCTTAATGGTGCAGATACATTGGGCTCCGGATCTGATCTAATCAAATCTGACTCAGGTTCAGCTATTGGTGTCGGTCCTTCTACCTGTTGAACTTCATCATGTTCAACCTTAGAGGCAATGGTTCCTTCACCAAGGAACTCTTTTTTTAAAAAAGTTGCCTTAAGGCTGACGAACACCTTTTGTTCATCAGCATGGTAGAAAAAATATCCTTTGGTCCTTTGGGGTACCCTATGAAAGTGCATTTGTCAGATCTAGGTCCAAGTTTATCTGTAACTAACCATTTGACCTAAGTCGGGCACCCCCAAACCTTAAGGTGTGAAAGTGTTGGCTTATGCCTTGTCCATATCTCATATGGAGTCTTAATTACAGACTTACTTGAAACCCTATTTAACAGATAACAGGTTGATTCGAGTGTATATCCCCAGAAGGATATCGACAAGCTAGCAAAATCCATCATGGATCGGACCATGTCTAACAGAGTCTGATTTCTCCTTTCAGACACACCATTATGCTGTGGTGTTCCTAGAGGAGTCCATTGGGAGAGAATCCCATTCTCTCCTAGATATGTAAGAAACTCACCAGAAAGGTATTCCCTCTTCGGTCAGACCGAAGAGTTTTAATACTCTTTTCAGTTTATTTTTCTACTTCACTTCAAAATCATTTGAATATTTCAAATGAATCCAACTTATGTTTCATCAGATAGACATATCCATATCTGGATAGATCATCCGTGAAAGTGATGAAGTAGAAATATCCATCTCTAGCACTTGTGCTCATGGGTCCGCATACATCAGTATGTACTAGGCCCAAGAGCTCAGTAGCTCTCTCACCTTTTTCAGTAAAAAGTGACTTGGTCATTTTACCAAGAAGACAGGACTCACAGGTTGGAAGTGATTCACAATCACTGACTTCGAAGATTCTTTCTTAAGTCAACCTGTTTATCCTATTCTTGTTTATATGACCTAGCCTACAGTGCCATAAGTAGATATCTGATACACTATCTAATCTAGGGTGCTTGCCAGTAGAATAGACTACGTTAACAGATTGTGATAACATATACACACCATTGTTCAAATGTCCACAAAAAATAGTAACACCATTCATAATGATATTATAAACTTATTTCTTTATTAAAATTTTATAATCTTTTTTGGTCAGAAGGCCTACAGAAATAACATTTAAAAAGAAACTGGGACAGAAATGACAATCATTAAGAACAACGGTATGGGACTCAAATACAAGTTTCAAGATTTTTAATGCTAGAACTAAAACTGATCTTCCATCTCCAACGTTCAGGAACCTCTCGCCTTGCTCGAATCTCCTATTGACCTGCAACCCCTGCAACAAATTATAAATATGGTAAGGGCTACCGGTATCCAATACCCAGTCAATTATATCACAAATAGAGAAATTACAAGGAGTTATCATATAAATATCTTGCCCAGCAACAGCTTGCTTCTTTCTCTGCCTATTCAGGTCTAGGAAAGCAATGTACTGAGGATAGTTCCTCTTCCAGTGCCCTTGCTTCTTGCAAAAGAAGCATTCAGCTTCACTCTTATCGGACTTGATCTTTCTGGTCTTGCCCTGCACTGATGTCCTAGCTTGAACTTGCACCTTCTTCACTTTCTTCTTCTTGTTCTTCTTTCTTTCTCAAAGGGTCGAGAACCAGAAGACGAACCTTCACTAAGTTTACCGACTCCTTGTGGAGTTGGTGATCCTTCTCAAAGTTCTGAAGCAACCCAGTAACTCGTGATAGTTTACGTCAGGCTTTGTCATTCTATAATAAGTGAGGAATGGGAGATAAGACTTGGGCAGCGAGTTCAGTATTGCATCTTTCTCAAGCTGCTCATGTAAGAAAAGCTGAGCTTGCTCAAACGCTCCATCAGCTCGATCATGTACAATACATGATCAGTGACAGAGGCACCATCCCGCATTTTGGTATTAAAGATGGCACAACTAGTCTTGTACCTCTCTGCATCATCGGGTGTGCCAAAGGCATCCTCTAACACTTGAAACATGTCCTTTGGCTGAGCCGTATCAAATCTATGACTGAACTCGTTGCTCATGACAGCCAGCATGATGCAGCGCATCATGGTCCGATCACTGAGCCACTTCTGGTAAGTGTCTCTGATTGTTTCACATGCATTGATAGCTAGCTCCTCAGGTGCAGGATCTGTTATCACATATAGGATCCGTTCATGCTTCAGGATAATCTTCAACTTTCGATACCAGCTATCGAAATTGGGTCCCACCAAATTTTCATTATCCAACAATGATCGGAGCGATAGGGAAGTGGCCATATCTGTACAAAAGAAAACCATAACCTAATTAGTAATTGATTCATTAAACCTAAAGATTTGGACTTTAATCAAAAGGTTTCTCCCACTATTTTATTCGAATTGGTAGCCTTTACCTCCAATTCGAGGAATTACCCTAATTCCTTAGTGGGTACTAGAATCCACTTAGACTGCACACAAGCCCAACTTTGGTTGGCCAACCATGTATATTTAAGGGTAGGTTCATAACCAATTATTTCTCTAAATAATTTTTAGTAATTTTAATTTTACTCCAGTCCCTAATCAGTAGGTTTTGGCCTCCACTGAAAAGATTTGGTTAGGTCCAACCATTAACATGACCATACTTGATCCATCTAGCCAATAAATGATTAGGCCCAACTTTGGTTGGCTAACCTAACCACCATTTAAAAAGATGCATCAAGAAATCATATTATGAATGACAATTCCATCAGTCGATAAGCACTAGGCCTTTGGGCCTCCAATGATTATCCAATGATGGATCCATTATCATCCACTTAATGGGAGGCTATGATCTAGTTATCACCATAACTATTTTATTTTAAGGACTTAATAATTTTAGAGAATTTAATTGATTTAAAAGAGGAGGTCAGATGAACCAGCTTATCATGATCCTCCCACTGGCTTCACCAAGTCAGCTTAAGGGAGACCATTAAAAGGGTGGTCTAGGAGCACCTAAATCAGTCACACTGATTTACCTAGCTGACATGGGTCAGCTAGAATAGTCAAATGATTCGATCAAAACATAATTTCATCAAAAGGTCAGGTAAGTTCGATCGGTGGGAGGGTCTGCCAAAGCTTGCCTTAGACACCATCAGAAATGGCCAGATAAACGGGCTGCCAATTAAAAACCACCGGTCTGATGTACCTTGACACCAACTGGTTTAATTAGTTTTGATTAGATCAACCTAACAGTGCGTGCTAGACCACTTAGCCAAGAATGAAGTCCATTTGGTTCTCGTTAAAGACATGGACTTGACCAACTACAACTATTGTAATTGATCTAGAGAATTCTTGACCTAATCTAAGACAACAATTGATTAGATTTAGTTAATTCTCTAATTAAGTCCATCTTTAATCTAACCTTAGGTCTAACCCAATTAATAGACCTAATTTCCACTAACCCATTAACCCAATGTGTTATGGTTTGTGTCTTAGGTTCTTTAATTCACAATCCTAGAACCTAATCAAACAACTTCTTAATTTTCAATTAAGTTTTGGGCTGAGGGTTGGGGTTCGGCTTTCCAAAAATAATTTTCATGTTTGTAAAATATTTTTACAATATGGTTCTACCAACCAAGTTGCATATTTGATTCATAATCAAAATGCAAGTGAAATAAGCATGAAACTATTTTAGATCTAATCTAAACAGGTTCATGTAATTGAAATAATTTCAACTTTAAACCGCACAAATTTTTCAGACAAATATATGATGGTTCCTTGCACAGGAAGTATTAACAAAGAGATTTTATTTTAGATTTAAATACTTTTTAAATTAATAAATTATAAATTTAATCTAGATCACATCTAACAAATTTATGATTAAAGATAGATCTACACGAACTAGGACAACCTTTGCACTGTAAGGGGTAAATCTTACAGCTGGACAACCTGCAGTTCGTGATTGATCAAAAAAAATTAATTTTAGATTTAACAATTATATTATAAATTAAATCTAATCTAAAAAATAATCTAAGCATGTATAAATAATCATGTAATAAACAACCTAGGCTCTGATACCAATTGAAGGAACCAGATCTAGGATTTCAGGGTTAGATCTTGAAACTTTTTTCAAATCAGGTAGCGGAAGACTAAAATAAATCAAAATTTATCTTATAAAATTAGAGAATTCCTAGATCTAAGATTCTATTACATGATTATTATATGGTATTAAATCAAAAATTTAAATATAAAGAGCAAGAACTACATGTTGATCATATCAACATATTTCTATACTACATCTAATGTATGTAAAATATAATAGATTAGATCTATTATCTTGTAAGTTAGACGTTCTAACTTTTCTGATCTGAACTTGAGGATGATGTTGCAAGCCGCACATGCATCTGACCTCTAGGAGTCATCCACACGAGCCCACAAATCACGATCAGAAGTCCTGATCCAGAAAATCAGCACAGTATGCTAGTACTGTGCTGATCCTTCTTCGATGGTGATCAGATGCCTCCTTCTTCTTGATTTGGACTCTTCCAAAGATGAGAAGTAGGAGAAAGAGTTTTAAATGTGAGACACTCTCAAAAAACTCACAGATGGAGGAAGGAAAGAGGTGAACATAGCAACCCTAGAAGAAGACCCTCTTCTTCTTCTTTTGCTCTAACCCAGACACTTAGTCTTGTATCTATTATATCTCAACGCTCCAACACCCTTTCTCCCTAATTTTCATACATCTCTCAATGCTCTATAATTCATAAAAAATTTTAAGAAGAAATTCATCTTAAATAATGAGATATGAAGAATCTTTGTCTAGGTCAAATACCTAGTCAAGAAAATCCAAACAGGGCAAGACAAGTGGTGCCCAACTCTTGGGCGCCCCCTCCTTCTTTTTCTGCCATGGACTACCACCAAAGGACACACAATATGTGCCATAAAAGTCATAAAAATTTCAAAAAAAATTTGGATAAAATCAGTTCCATAAGGAAAGAGTTTTGGTTTCCTAAAATTCTATCTCATAGAATTTGAAATCCAAACTAATTCCTACTTTGATTGGTCCACAACCACATTTCATGTAAGAGAGAAAGAGTGAAAAGCTTTGAGCATGCATGAAGACCTGGGAGAGAAGGTTTTGTCACACAAAATAAGAGAGAGTGGGCGTGGGTGGCTAAGGTGGTGCAAGGTGGAATCCTAGTCTTACTAGGGTTCAATCTATGACTTGTTCAAATTTGATTTCTCAAACCAAATCAAACCAAAATCAAGTCAACCTAATTAAAATAGATCTTAATCTAATTAAAAATTTAATTTAATCAGATTAAATTAGATTTAAATTAGATTTAATTTTTTAATCGAATTAGAAATTAGGTTAACCCAAGTCCTAATTGAACTAGGATTAGTTTTTTCTTGCACTTGGCTTATCCAATAAACCAATTGAACTTGATCCAATCAAGCCCAAACTAAATATAATTAAATCATATTCAATTAGACTTAATCTCAGCCCATTGGCTTAATCAAATTAAGCCAATTAACAATCGAATTGCTAATCGATCCTCCTGCAACACTTGCACTAGGTTAAATATCAATCGTATTGATCGTTTAACCCTAGAATGATTCTTAATCGTTGATCAACCATCCGATCAAATCATAAACTCTAATATGTGTGATCTCATAGGTTCGAACCTAAATCGGTAGCATAGGAATAAATTCTTGTACCAATCGAAGTGACCATCTAGCAATGGTACTCGATGGTCGGATAGGTCGAATGTGTAGAACAATATCTTAGAACCTATGCAGATATAGTTTTCATATAATTTATCTCTTTGACTAAAATGCTCATAGGATACCTCAGAGTTTAACTGTCAACTCTGATCAGGTTATTCACATTATATTTCAAAATATTAAATCTATCTGATGGATTATCTTGGCCAAGATTTTGCTAAATTGAAATATAGCGACTCATTCTTCTCCAACTCTTGGAGTGGTCAATCCCATCTTGATCACACTCCAACTTTGTAAGTACTTGACTGTGCCCAAAAGCCTTTCGTCACTAATTAGAAATTCAGTTAGTCCAGTACCAAAGCACAGTGAGTTACTTGCAAGTCACTGAGGCGATCTCAGGTCTAAGGGATACTTATACCTATATCCCATCGGAGACATTCTTGATAGCAGAATACTCTGGAGTTGGTCACGTTCAATGATGATGTACCCTTACATCTCATCTGTGTGTCATACCAGTGTCTCCACACTTCTTGGTTAAGAGGATAACCAACCCATATGGCCTACAGCGACCTATGCTCGATAGAAGCTGTCATCCTTATTAACAGCCTATCATTTGGTTGTGAACAGTTTTAAGGACTAATTGATAAATCCTCTCTTTATCGAACCTAAATAGTCCTAAGGACTTTATCACAACAACAGAGTTCATTAGAAGATGAAAACTTATGATAAAAATATTAAAAATATATTTTATTTATTAACAAATCAATTACAATACAAAGTTGCTCAACCGTCAATAGGTTATCGATTGACTTTTGGGACATATTTCCCAACACATCTATGACCATGTCGAGTCATCCTTATCCCATAACTTGGTCAATATCGATGATGTCCCAGTCGAGGTTGAGGTATATATCTACAACACGAATCAATCTATACGATAAATCTGAAAAGCTCTATAGATTCTGAGATGGATATGACTCCAACTCCTTTCTTATAAATAAAGGGGCTCTAGGATTCTTAAAGTAAGCTTTCGACTCTCTACTCTCTCCTTCATTATTTTTCATCTCCTAACTTGAGCGTCAGAGGGTCTTCACTGAAGAACACCCCGATGAGGACTTCTTTACAAGTATTCGGACGGAGCTCAAGCAATAGTTTCTTTCTCGGCCATCTCCACCTTGGCAGCTAACCTCAGACGGAGAGATCAGGAGCAACATATAGGAAAATTTAGATCCCTCTTGTTTATTGGACTGCTATTTAACGATTAGATCCAATTGACTAAATTTGAAACTACGGCATCAGCATTGATATCCAAGATTTCATTTTAAAAATTTAAGCAAATTTTTTTTTTATACAAATGGACGATCACACCAATCTGGTGGGAGAGCAGCTCAAAAGATCAAGATACATAAAATTTCATAAAGTCAGTAGTTAGTCATCATCCTACCTCCACTACCAATCATCGGAGTGCTCAGCAATAAAAGCTGCCACCCAATCTTAAGCAAATGTTTAATACACTTGTAACAGGGCATAAGACTCCACTCTTAACTTCCTCTATGTCCAAAGTACATTATTTTATCTAGTTCCAAGGTACATGTATTGTATGTCTGAAGCCCTAATCTACCATTATACAAAGAGAACTTCTAGAATTGGATAGACAAAAAAAGACTTCAAAAATAAATCTAAAATGTATGGGACCCACATTCTAAATATATGTGGTTTTGTAGAAAAGAATATCCTTTTCTTACTGTCAAAAGAAAACAAAAAGGAATGCTGCTATATAAGGCTAGAATTGGGCCTAGGCTAGCCCGAGGTCCATTGGGCCAGGTTGACTTTAGATCGGGCTTCGGACTAGCTAGGTCTACAATGATTCAGGCCAGACTTAAGTCTAAATATAGGATATGTTTATCTTTCAGGCTAGACTTGGGCTTATCTTTAATCATGTCCGAACTCGCCTAGGTTTAGTGCCAATGAACTAGTCCTCACCTCCACCTTGTCTTCGTCGGAGGATGCAAGGAAGCTAAGGATGGCATTGATGGCGGCGACAACATTTCCCTCTCGAAGGAGGATCTTGAGCATGAAATCGATGATGTCGGCAATGATCCGGTGGCCATCAGCTACTAGTGCCCGTTGAGGCTTATCGATGAAGGCAAGCAGCATGAGGATCGTGCTCTAGGTGATTAACATGGCCAGCACCACCATCACAAGTGCTGCCCCCATGGATAGCAAGCTGAAGACCCTACCATAGAGCATAGAGGCATAGAAGGTGGGCCAACCAGCGACGACATGATGAAAGAATTATGCCCTACAAGCCCATCACATATAGGATGTGATGGAATATTTTTTTATATTTTATCTTTCAAACTCATGTACTTGATAATATTAATTAATAAAATAAAAATTTTTGATTCATTACATGCTGCATCTTATTATTGTTTTAAGATTATAATGAACTCCATAGGTCTGGTAATAGTTTTAGGGCTGTGATAAGATCACATCAGTGAGATCTAAATTCTTGATAGCACTGATTTAAAATATTTTTAGTCATTGGTTCATTGAGTCGGGGATCAATGATACTGATAAGACTGGTACACCCTATGTATGCTCAGTAGTAAAGATGGTTGATCTCACAATCATCTATGTGGTGACACTAATACAAGAATATGGATGCTCATTAGAGCATGAGTTCACTGAATTGACCTATGAGAGAAATCTGATGGAGTTTTATTTATATATCAGCTGATTGTTCTCTAGTGAAAGTTGTGTAAGTGATCTTTGACTTGAGATCACTATGGCACCTTATGTAAATGAATCTATATTTTGATTCACTTCCTAACTTGATTTTTGATCCTTGTGTGAGGTATTTTGGATATGATAAAGTATGTATGAAGGTTGTGAGTGGTCAATAAGGGATCGATCACACCTAATAAGGGGAGCGAACATCTTATGTGATCTCATAGGTTGATGATTTTGGAAGTCTTTTGCCAAAGCAGAATGATTATTAGAAAAGAATTTCTAATGTATCATCAATTGAATCATCATCTTGTGATTGAGATATATTTAGATAAGCAATTAGATTTGACATGATTTTATGTCCATAGCTCATCTGAGATATTGTTTGACTGAATGATTGAATTACATGATAACTTACTACTGAAAGATATTTTGATAATTTCTATCAAATTTTATCTCTTTCGGATAGTCATGACACGTTGCTAGATGTTAATCTTAACTTGTGGACTCATAAAAATAAAAAAAAATTAATTTAAAAATTAATTAAGAAAGTTTTAGTTAATTGAGATACTTGGTCTGACCTAGTCTAATCAGATTAGGGTTTGATTAAGAGCTTGAGTCCACTACTGGCCAGATTTGGAATCCAATGAGTTATGCACTTTGAGATTTGATCTTGGTATAATTTAATTAAAATTTATTATAAATTATAAGGGTTAATTGGATGTGTTAGTATATTGTGTTAATCTAAGTTTCCAATTAGGTTAAGTTCAAAGTGTTTGAGTTAAACCAAACCTGTTGCCTTTGACCTGATTAGATTAGGCCTAATTTATTTGGTTTCCTACCTAACTTGGAAGTGTTTCAAGTGTGAAAGGATCCTCCATGCCACCTGATGTCCACACCAAAAATAAATGCCGCTCATTCCTTTCATGTGTTAAGGAAGAGGAGAGTCCTTCTTCTTTAAGGCTCTTGACATCTCTTCATTCTTCACCAGTTACCTTAATTATCACATGCCAGAATTTAGTATGAAAATTATGGGGCTTAGAAGAGGAAGAGTACTTCTGTGTGAAGGCTCTTTTATGCTATTTAATTCATCAAAAAATTTATTTCTTCGTGTGAGCAAGTGGAGCGCCAAGAGTTGGTGCCCCTTGGGACTCGTTGCTACCTCTTCATTACCTATTTAAATGGGACATCCCTTATGAGATAAGGGCTGCAAAATATAGGGCTTAGGCATATGATAAGAGAGAAAAAAACCAAAAAAAAAAATCAAAGAAAAAGGCAAGAGAATTGAGTGAAAAAGATAGAAAGAAGAGAGGTGAGAAAAAAGGCAAATCTGGTTTGCTTGTTCTAGGATTTGATTTTTTCATGTGTTGGAGTATAAAATCAAATTCTAGGTTGTGAGATTTTTGGAGAGAATTCTCTTGGTGTGGTCCTAGTGGAGTCATCGAAGGCAAAAGAGTGTTGGTGCAATCGTTCTTTGAGAAGGAAGCCGATAGTGTTCTTATGAAGAAAAGGCTGCGATGCTGCATCGGTTGGGAAGGACCTTAATCATCTTCCATGTGGATCGTTGTTGGAGGATTTCTACTTTAAAATTATGTGGAGATCATATTCTTACCACATTACTCATTTTAGAAAATATAAGTTTCTAACTCTTTGCATGCTTGGATTTTATTTTGTTCGATATCTACAAGGTGATTCTAGGATTTGAGTTTTAGTTCGATAATTTTAATTGTTAAAGTTTTTGATATTTATGTTAAAATTTTTTAAAATTTATATTCCACCATGTGACTAGAATCTAATAGTGGTATCAGAATCACCCTTGTTAGATTCGATCAAACAAGTGCATAAGTTGTAGTATAGATTTGATCTGATTCATATTTTGCCAATATACTATATCGATTTTGAGCATCGATCTTAAAATCAAAAATTATTTTTGACTTTATTTGAATCATAAATTTAAATTTTAATTATCAAATTTGAAATTTGCAATAATGTGAAATTTAATGGTTCATGGTTGTTTGATGCTTAAATCATTTTGATTTAGGATATTTTATATTTACATGCCTAATTCGATTAGAGTTTTGTTAGTTGACTGAACTTGTTATATGTTAAGTCAAAAATCATTAGTACATCCATTTGTGATTATTGTAATTATTTTTTGGCATGATAATATGAATGATATTATAACTTGAAAAAGCATGTTGTATAGCTTGAAATGTAATATGTATGTTACATATTATGTAGAAGTTAGGATGTGCTGAGACCAGTCTAAGATCCTCTATAAAAATTAAATTAAGTTGTAATATCGAGATTCACTTACAAATCAAATGTCGAATTCATTTGATCAATTAGTGTCTAGATAAGTGTTAAAGGTGATTTTCTAATTAGGTTCGTATGCTGGCCTAGCCACTTTGTTGATGTCTAAGGAAAGCTATGGGGAGCCTCCCACCTACTTACTTGATCAATTTGGTCTATTTGAGTTTTGTACTTAGATTGATTAGTAACATAGATACTACAAAAGCCTTCTTTCATGCTTAGTCAATAGAGTATGTTAAGATCTTAGTGAGCTTGTTATGCTGTCTACATGACTTACTATAGAAATTAATATAATATTGACAAGTGTATACTGATATTTATGGCATATTTCAATAGTATTGTCTTGTTGTGCTATCTACAAGGATATCATTGTTTGAGTATGATCATATGAGAATGAAGAATAACTTAACTAGAATACTATAGTTTATTGTGCTATCCATAAGACTATAAATAATCTAGAGATAAGAAAAAAATATTGAGAATTGTATGAAGTACAATCGATAAAGAGTTACCTACTATTAAACTCATGAATATTTGTTGTGTTATCTACAAGGTGTTTGTAAGGAATAGAGATCTTAACCTTACTTAAAATATAATGATGTTTCTCATTTTTTTATATTTAAAGGCTATAAAATTCATTAAAATAGTGGAAGACACAATTAGATAAAAGTCCTAATTTAGTTGTATATGTCATCATGAGTTGTCTGCTTATATAGTATTTTTGTTATTGTAGATCAACTGCATAAATGATATTCTCACTATCACTTCAAGGCATACTAGATGCAAACAAATTGGTCAGATTAAATTATGTGGACTGATTGAAAAATTTGAGAATTGTTCTCACACAAGAGAAAGTCTCCTATATATTGGATACCCCTACACTCGATACGATCAGAGAAGATGTATCATAGGAGGAAAGGGCCACATATAAAATGTGGAAGGATGATAGTGTCTGTCAAATGTATCATGCTTGTCTTCATGATCAATGAGCTTCAAAGATAGTATGAAGGCATGGATATTCCTTTTATACTCTATAATCTAAAGAAGTTATATGGAGAAAAAGCAGAACTGCTAGATATGAGATATCTAAGCAGTTGTTCCATGTCAGGATGAGTGAAGGCATGTCTGTGCAAACTCACATCCTTAAGATGATTGATCTAATCACTTATCTAGGATAATTGGATTTTGCCATGGATGGTGTGCTTAGTCAGGATTTGATATTGCAATCACTTTCCGATTCTTTCTCATAATTTGTTATTAACTACCGTATGAATAAACTGAATATTATCCTATCTGAACTGATGAATATGTTCAAAATAGTAAAGAGCCATTTCAAAGGTGAAAAGCTGTAGTTCTTCTTGTAGACAAGATCTTTAAGAAGAAAGGCAAGAAGGGTTCTAAAAAAAAGATGAACCCTAAGGCTAGCATCTTGAAAAAAAAGGTGAAGAAGGTCTCCACTAAGGGTACTTGCTATCATTATGGCAAGGATGAACGTTGGAAGAGAAATTATAAGGAATACCTTATAATTTTGAAGCATAAGAAAGCAAACATTGCTAAAGGTTTATAGATGATACAAACAAACTTATCATTAAGTACTTCAACTTTAGATTCTTGGGTATTAGATAGTACCTGTGGCTCACACCTTTACAAATCATTGCATAGTCTGTAGAAAATTAGGAGTTTGAATGAAGGTGATTTTGTGCTATTCGATGCTAGTGGAGAGTCCATCCAGACCAAACCATAAGAACCAAGGTGTTGAAGTTGCCTTTGGATAAAATTTTAAACTGAAGACTTATTATTATATTTCAAAAATTATTAAAAATATTATTCCTGTACCATTGTTATTAGAATAAAGTTTTAAAATAAAAGCTAAGAACAATGGTTTTTTGTTTCTTTTTTTAATAAATTTTATGAAAATGCTTACATTGATAATGATCTTTTATTCTTATCACTTAATGTAATATACTTCATATTGATAATATGAAGAAAAAAAAAAGAGAAGATATGAATGTCACATACCTTTGGCACTGCCGACTTAATCATATAAATGAGTCAAGAATTAACAAGTTATACAAAGATAAATTCTTTGATCCTTATGATTTTGAATCATATAGTACTTGTGAATCTTGTCTCATAGATAAGATGACCAAGACTCCATTTACTAGACATGGAGAAAGGATGAGTAATATTTTGGACCTGATATATACTGATGTTTATGATCCAATGTCAACTCAAGCCAGAGAAAGATACTCCTACTTCATCACATTCACTGATAATAAGTCAAGATTTGGATATGTGTATTTAATGAAATATAAATTCAAAGCTTTTGACAAGTTTAAAGAGTATCAAAGAATGGTTAAAAAATAAACTGACAAAAATATGAAAGCTCTTAGATCTGATCGAGGAAGAGAATACTTAACTTGTAAGTTTCTCGATCATTTAAAATAAAATGATATTCTCTCTCAATAGACACCTCCTTATACTTCACAATTAAATGATATTATGGAAAGAAAGAATTACACTTTATTAGATATGGTGCGGTCCATGATATGTTTCATGGATCTTTCAATCTTCTTTTAAGGATTTGCTCTTGAAACCGTAGTATATATTTTGAGCAAAGTATCGTCAAAGTCTGTCTCTATCACTCCATATGAGATATAAAAAAAGAGAGGCCCAGTCTTAAACATCTTAAGATTTGGGATTGCTCTACTTGTGTGAAAAATGTTGATGAACATAAGCTTAGTATTAGATCAGATAAATACAGATTTGTAGGTTATCCTAAGAAGAGTATAGGATACTACTTCTATCACTCTACTCAACAAAAAGTGTTTGTTGGTAGGCATGTCATTTTTTTGGAAAAAGAGTTCATCCAAGAAGGGGGTAATGGGAGGACAGTTGAATTTGAGAAAATTCTAGACCTACAGTCTATCCAGAATCAGCATATGGAGAATTCACAAGCTAACACTCAATCAGAAGTGCCCATTATTGAGGCACAGCCACTACACACAGTTCCGCTCCGAACGTCAAGTAGAGTGCATAATATACCACTCAGGTATGTTTTATCATTGAGAATGACAACACATCCCACATCATTGAGAATGATGATCCCACGACTTATTCGAAAGCTGTCATGAGTAGTGACTCTGACAAATGGCTTAAAGTTATGAAATTCAAAATGGACTCCATGTATACAATCAAGTTTGAACTTTGGTTGATGCACCTGAGGGTATGACCTTGATAGGCTGCAAATGGGTCTTCAAAAAGAAGATTGGAGTAGATGGCCAGGTAGAGACCTATAAGGCAAGGCTGGTGGTAAAAGATTTCAGACAAAAATAAAACGTTGATTATGAAAAAATTTTTCATCCATAGCCATGCTCAAGTCTATTCAGATCATGCTTTCTATTACTGCATACCATGACCATGAGATCTGGCAGATGGATGTCAAAACTGCCTTGCTCAATGAAAACTTTGAGGAGAAAGTCTATATGACTCGGCCAGAGGGATTTATCTTTAATGGAAGAGCAAATCAAGTATGTAAGCTAAATAAATCTATTTATGGATTAAAACAAGCATTGAAGAGTTGGAATATCATTTTGATGAGACAGTCAAATCATTTGATTTTATCAAAAATATAGATGAACCTTGTGTATACAAGAAGACTAGTGAGAGTGCTGTTTTTTTTGATTTTGTATATGGATAACATACTACTCATTGAGAATGACATCCCTATATTGCAATCGGTCAAAATATGGCTATCATAAAAGTTTTTCATGAAAGACTTGGATGAAGCATCCTACATATTTGGTATAAAGATCTATAGGGATAGATCAGAAAGGATGCTTGGCTTATCCCAGTCTAGGTGTATAGATCTTGTGTTGAAGAGGTTCAACATGGAGAGAAGTAAAAGAGATTACTTGCCCATGAGTCATGGCATACAACTCTCTAAGAAGATATCTCCTAAGACACCTGAAGAGAAAAATAGAATGAGTTCTATTCCTTATGCTTTGGCTGTAGGATCGATTAAATATGCTATGCTGTATATCAGGCCTGATGTGGCTTATGTCTTGGGCATTGTAAGCAGATTTCAGACAGATCCAGGAGATGATTATTGGACAGATGAGAAAAATATATTCAAGTACTTATGAAGGACTAAAGATGTTTTTCTTATATATGGAGGATCTGATTTGAAACTGGAAGTTATACTAATTTTAATTTTCAATCTGATCGGATGATAATAAATCATATCTAAGTATGTGTTCACTCCATATGATGGAGCAGTAAGTTGGAAGAGTTCCAAATAGCAAACTATTGCTGACTCGATCACTAAGGCTAAGTACATTGCTGCTAGCGAGGCTGCTAAGGAAGCCATCTAGATGAAGAAGTTCATCTCAAAATTGGATGTGGTTTCGAGAATTGAACAATCAATGCCTCTTTATTGTGACAATATTGGGACAGTTGTTCAAGCCAAAAATCAAGATCTCATCATAAGTCCAAGCACATCCTAAGGCGGTTCCATCTCATTTGGAAGATAGTCGAAAGATGCGATATGATCATAGAGCAAGTTGACATCAAGAACAATATAGCAGATCCATTCACTAAGGTTTTATCATTGCAGCAGTTTGACCACCACCTAGATAGTATGGGCATCAAATATAGGGATGATTGATTTTGGTGCAAGTAAAAAATTGAAAGAATTATGTCATACAAACTAATTGCATATGGGATGCGATAGAATATTTTTCTGTATTTTATCTTGCAAACTCATGTACTTGACATTGTTAATTAATAAAATAAATATTTTTGATTCATTATATATTGTATCTTATTATTGTTTTAAGATTATAATGAATTTATAGGTCTGGATAATAATTTTAGAACCGCGATGAGATCATGCCAGTGAGACCTAAATTTTTGATAGCTCTGATCTAAAATATTTTTAGTCATTGATTCATTGAGTCAGAGATCAATGATACTGATAAGATTGGCACATCCTATGTATGCTCAGTGGTGAGGGTGGTTGATCTCACAACCACCTATGTGATGACACTAATAAAAGATGTGGGTGCTCATTAGAGAATGAATTCACTGAATTGACCTATGAGAGAATATCTGACGGAGTCTTATTAATATCAGCTGATTATTCTCTAGTGGGAGTTGTGCAAGTGATCCTTTGATCTGAGATCACCATGGTACCTTGTGTACATGAATCCATATTTTGATTCATTTTCTAACTTAATTTTTTGATCCTTGTATGGGATGTTCTGGATATGGTAAAGTATGTATGAAGGTTGTGAGTGATCAATAAAGGATCGATCACTATTAATAAGGGGAGCGAATATTCTATGTGATGTCATAGGTTGATATTTTAAAGTCTTTGACCAAAGCAGGATGATTATTAGAAAGAGATTTCTAATATATCATCAATTGAATCATCATGTTCTGATCGAGATATATTTAAATAAACAATTAGGCTTGACATGATTTCATGCCCATAGTTATCTGGGGTATTATTTGACTGAAGGATTGAATTGTACGGTAACTTGCCATTAAAAGATATTTTGATAATTTTTATCAAATTCTATCTCTTTCAGATAGTCATGATATGTTGCTAGATATCAATCTTGACTTATGAACTTATAAAAATTAAAAAAAATTAATTTAAAATTAATTAAGAAGAGTCCTAGTTAATTGGGTCACTTGGTCTGACCTAGTCTAATCGAATTAGGATTTGGTCAAGAGCCTAAGTCCACTGTTGGTTAGATTTGAAATCCAATGGGTCACACCTTTGAGATTTGATCTTGGTATGATTTAATTAGGATTTATTATAAACTTAAGGGTTAATTTGATATGCTAGCACATTGTGTTAACCCAAATTCCCAATTAGGTTAAGTTCAAAGTGTTTGAGCTAAACCAAACCTGTTGCCTTTGACCTGATTAGATTAGGTCTAATTTATTTGGTTTCCTACCTAACTTGGAAGTGTTTCAAGTGTGGAAGGACTCCTCCATGCCACCTAGTGTCCATGCCAAAAATAAATGCCGCCCATCCCTTTTATGCATTAAGGAAGATGGAGAGTCCTTCTTTAAGGCTCTTGACATCTCTTCATTTTTCATCAGTTACGTTAATTATCACATACCAAAATTTAATATGAAAATTATGGAGCATAGAAGAGGAAGAGTCCTTTTGTGTAAAGGCTCTTCTATGCCACTTAATTCATCGGAGAATTTATTTCTCCACATGATCAAGTGGAGCGCTAAGTGTTGGCGCCCCTTAGGACTCCTTGCCATCTCTTCATTACCTATTTAAATGGGGCATCCCTTATAGCATAAGGGCTGAAAAATCTGAGGCTTAAGCATATGATAAGAGAGGAAAAAGCCAAAAAAAAATAAAAAAAAAAGGCAAGAGAATTGAGTGGAAAAGATAGAAAGAAGAGAGGTGAGAAAAAAGGCAAGCGTGGTGTGCTTGTCCTAGGGTTTGATTTTTTCATGTGTTGGAGTATAAAATCAAATCTTAAGTTGTGAGATTTTTAGAGAGAATTCTCTTGGCATAGTCTTAGTGGAGGAATCGAAGGCAAAAGAGTGTTGATGCGATCATTTTTCGAGAAAAAAGCCGACAGTGTTCTTGTGAAGAAAAGTCACGTGCTGCACCGATTGGGAAGGACCTTGATCATCTTCCGTGTGGATCATCGTTGGAGGACTTCTACTTTGAAGTTTCATGGAGATCATATTCTTACCATATTATTCATTTTAGAAAGTATAAGTTTCTAACTCATTGCATCCTTGGATTTTTTTTGTTCGATATCTACAAGGTGATTCTAGGATTTGAGATCCGGTTCGATAGTTTTAATTGTTAAAG
Organism: Elaeis guineensis; assembly: GCF_000442705.2. Lineage (NCBI taxonomy): Eukaryota > Viridiplantae > Streptophyta > Magnoliopsida > Arecales > Arecaceae > Elaeis > Elaeis guineensis. The sequence continues at coordinate 32,014,847 of NC_025998.2, forward strand.
CTTTCAATATTCATGTTAAAATTTTTTAAAATTTATATTCCACTACGTAATCGAAACCCAACATAGGAGAGGGATGGAGGCACCGACAAAGTTGTACCAAGAGTAGATGAAGAGGAGGAGGTTCCAGGAGGAGGGGAGGAGGGCATAAATGAGGAGGAAGAGGAAGACCCATGTTCGCCACTTGCTTAATACCCGCAGCAGCAACAACTTCCCCCATTGCGATGACGGTCGCCTCCGAATCAGTGGTGAGGAAGATCTGGAAGCCATGATCAATGGAATCAAAGGCCTCGAGAGGTGGAAGGGACTGAGGAGGCAGCGAGGTAGCTTGCAGTGGGGAGGTCGGCACCAACAATAATAGCGTCGGGCTGATACTCATGATAGACCCGATGGGGAAGGAGGACAAGAGTGCGTGAAGGGAGAAAGGGGAGGAGATGGGATTTGGGAGTTGGGTGGAGGACTGGGAGAGCCGAGAGCGAGACAGGAGTCATGGGACCTTGGTTTTGAGCCGAGTCTTGGGCTTGGGCCGGCATGATTGGGTTTGGGTCGGGCCTGAGCTCAGGCTTGGGCCTTGAATTTTAAAATATTTTTGGGTATAAGTCCGGCCCGAAGTCCAAAAAAAATTTCGGACCAGGCTCAGGTAGGGGTGTGGCCCGACCCAATCTAATTCATTTCCAGTCCTACTACTATGTTTACCCAATAATTTTCCCACAATGGGTATAAATTCTATTTTTAGTGCCAAACACAGCAAGCTCTTCGAGCCGGGCTTAGGTAGGGGTGTGGCCCATCCTAGTCCAACCCATTTCTAGCCCTACTGCTATGTTTACCCAATAATTTTCCCACAATGGATATAAATCCTATTTTTTTAGTGCCAAACATGGCAAGCCATGGTTTATTAGGGCCAAAATGCCAACTTTGTCATTCCTCAAACAAAAATCCCATAACTATGATATCTTTTTCTCTCAAACAAAAAAATCCTTTGAACGTCGTATATCTCTTCCCCACGCCGAACTGCCAGAATCTTTTTCCTTTCCATTTTAATATGCATGTCCATAATATTTGCAAAATACTAGTCTTGATAAATGAAACTCAATTAGGTCATAGACAACCAGTTACAATATTTGTTCAAACATGCATTCTCATAGCACATGAAATGAGCTACGAAAAAAATATCTTCGCATGTTGGAACAATTTTCCATATTATAATTCTAAAAAAAAAAGATTTTCTCTGGATGCGTGAAAAAGAATACTATGAAGAGGGGGTGGGGAAAAAAATCTTTTTTTCCTTTTTTAATACGGCAGGTGAATATGATTGAAGGGCTAAAGTGGTGAGGCTTTGTTTCCGAGAATCGCCAGCCAAAGTTGTCTATGTGGCGTGAGGATTAATTACTAGAGAAGAACAAGCAGAATAAGGAGAATTGGGTTAACCATGAACCTGTGTTTTATAATATGCCATTTCAAAATAATGCATATCGTAAAATGTCTATAAGTCTGCTAGTTACTCAAGTACCACCTTTAAACAATCCCAAAAATTCTCTTGGTTCCTTAAATTCTTGCAGATGTTCACAATAAATTTGTAGGACGTTTTGCAAACTGGTTTGCAGATACTGATGGTATTGTATAAATAACTCAAGTTTAATACATTACAATTATTTTAAAGTGGGAGACACCTTTCCTCTCCTTCCACCACCTTACGCCGCGCGGCCCCCAACCCCCACCAAAAGAGAGAGAGAGAGAGAGAGAGAGAGAGAGAGAGACCCCAAAATGGTCATGGCCCAAGGAGTGATATATTCAAAGCTTTGTCTAAGTTTTCTTGCAAAGAAAAAAATATAGTGAATTTTTTTATCCTCCTCCACTCTTTACTTTCCAATCTTGTAATGTATTTGTATTAGGTTTTATAAGACAATAGATCTGACACGAAGAAGAAGCCATCGATATCGTTCGTGATCTTTGGTGCCAGCCTATCTGCAATCTTAAGAAGAAGATCTAGTCAACCTGCTATTAAAGGAAAACTACCTAGATATACTTCTCCCTGTCCACGAGCAACACCTTAGTTTTTTAAGCCTAACTCCGAGTATTCTCAATTGAAAGGACCTCACAAGTTTTCTTAGATGAGCTGGGGATCAAATCCATAGGAGGTATTCTTTTATAATATGTCTTATCTACTAAAAGCAGTATCTAAATCAATTACAAAGACTGAGATAGACATTATCCACAACAATTATATAAAGTTTAACTTTATCACAACCATCAAAAATATATACTTATTACTTTATCAAAGGCTTATCTTTAATCAGAGGGTGGACCAAATTAAAACACCTAAAAACAAATATGGCTGTGTGAGTGTGGGTGCACACCCAGATGGGCTCAATCAGATAAATTCCAATATTCACCTACTTAGCCCAACTTAACACAATCATCTTTTACTACATGACATTAGAGTATTATTACCGATGCTAAAAATAGCCATTACCGAAGCTAATAAGTGCCGCAAAAAATCACACAAGCATTGAAAAATCATCGATAAATTAAGAGTGAAAATTAATCTTATCGACGCATTAGCAAAGCATTGGTAAGTTGAAACATTTACCGATGCTTTAAAGCATCCTTAATATATGCATTTACCGATGCTTTCAAGCGCCGGCAAATCTCTTTTTCATTACCAATATCCTATTCCAGAAAAAAAATAATCCCAAGATAATTGAGTAATTTATACCCAAATACATAAAACTAGGATATAATTTATGAAAATAAAGGGGGGAAATGAAAAAAAAAAAAGTAGGATATAAATATGAGCTCCAAGAACTAGATCAAATGCTCCTGGATGCTTTTGTAAGATTCCGCTGATTTCAACACTATTTCCCCACTCCAGTTTCTCAGCTGTCAAAGCTACAAGACAACAAGTATAGGGAACAATCACCATGTCCGGTTATAAGATGGCAATTTTCTTAAACCGGTTCAAAATTTGTATCGATGAGCAACAAAATATGCAGCATTTTAAGCTTGAAACCTCTTACCAGGAGAACTTGGTTCTGAAGATAAATGGGGTTATATGTTTTTCTTCATGATCTGAATATGGCTGGTTATCAGCAATCAGAATATAAAAATCACAAGAAGAACTTTAGGAAAGGGTGTAATGAAGAACACGCAAACATGATGTCACCGGTCATAAACTGTGATTCCTGGAAACGTGTGCAACACAGAAGATTTTCTGAAATGTTAGTAATCTATATTTACTCCACTTTGACTAGTTATTCACTAATTATTTGAACTTTCATAAATACATCATTTACTGAATGGTTCCATTATAGCAAATTAAAAGATCAAGAGAGTCCACTTTTGCAGTAGAGACTTATCATCTAAATTCAAGCATAGTTTTCCTCATTGTGTTTCACCATCTTATATGAACTCTGAAAATAGATATCAAGTATCACAAAATAACAGTAAGAAATTGGTCAGATGGTGCTTAGACCTTGCCTCAAGAAATTCTTTATTGTGATCAAGTTAATACAACCTCTTGGCAGAATTCATTGCACAATATGCCAGTATTACCTGGAAAATGACAAAAATGACATTCTTGGTTTTAAGCGGGAGCTTCAAAGAAAGAAGACATGGGTAATCATTAGCTTACCAACTCCAGATCCTAGTTCAATCACTGGACGCCCATCAAGTATTTCAGCATTGTTTGAGAGGTAGATGTTCAACAACACAGCACCTGCCCATACTAATTGCCCTGTAAGATCATAGTCGACTGCCATGCAGATTGTTGGAATACATTAGACGCAAGCCATTAGTCTCAAATATTTGAGAAATTGCATCTGACATGCAAAAGGGAAAGAAGCACCTTAGATTCCTCCCAGGCTGCACTGTTCATAATCTCCATTTACAGATGCATAGGAGTTGTTCATGCAGTACACCTCAAGCATATCAAAACTGCTGCAACACGCACCAACTTAGTCGTGTGTGCTGAAAGGCTACTTCTGACACAGTTCCATACTTCCAAAAAATATCTTAGGTGTTGGCCTATTTTAATAGTAAACCTTTCTGACAGAAAATAATTGATGTCTGGTCGTCAACAGTATAAGAAACCTTTGCCATCAAGTGTGTGGAGACAGTAAACAACCTTGACATGATATTTCCTCTCAGCAATACAAGAAAGCATCCTACTTCTCTCTTCCATGAGATGAGAAATGCCTTTGGCTACACCAGCCTAATTAGCATCAAGAAAAGAAGAACTGAGCTCAATGGCAGAAGCAAAGGCAAAAACCATATTAAAAATATTTTCCCATCATAATAACATGAAGAAAATACCACTTGAGAAAGCAAAACCTTGCAAAATACCTATGCTTGCCAAGCATTCACCATAAATAAACAAAAAAATTAACTTGATAAGTCCTCTACCTCTAAGTGTGAAAATCACGGCGGCCATTTCTAATCTAGATCCAACACAAACTTTGATACAACATCCAAGACTTAAATAAACCCAGCTAAAATTGAAACCAATCAAATTCCCAAAATCAAGGAACGTAGAACTACTACTGACCAAGAAATTTCCTATTCTTCTTTGATATCTTGAAATCAAGATTTTAAATCCTATGGACAGGACTGTTCTAATTTTTTTATGGAACAGGATGCGTCGTCATCTCATTCTATCCTGACACTTATGATAGAGGATGCCCCAATACATCCTGATTGGGATGTTGGATGCTAGCGGGACGTCTTATCCTTACACGTAAGATGGTATCCCATTCTAATGTCATGCGGGATGTCCCACTGAACTTGAATCCTTGCTTGAAACCATCTTAAACGATCGGTTTTAAATTTATTGGTGCCACTCTTACCTCTACTCCAGTGCAAAATAATAAAGCTATATAAAGCTAATAACCAAACCAATAGAGACTAGACATCTGATGGCCAAATTAGCAAAGCTGAACCAATGTAATACTACCATAGAAAATTTTACCTGAAATGACTCCAAGTAAATACTTGAAGAATAGAAATAGTGGAAGCAAAGAAGACAGAAGAGATTAAGGATATGAGACCCAAATTTTATCAACATAGTCACATCAACACTCTACATAACATCAGAATCAATATATGAACCTGTGAATCTGTCCAAAATTTATAAACAATTTCAAACAGTAACATAAAATCATAATAAGCACTCTATATAATATAATAAAGTCATGATTAAATTATTCATTATGTTCACGAATTACAATCCACGACCAAGAAGAAGAAAGAAAAAAAAATATCCCAAAAAAAATATAGAGATATCTGACTATCAATGATCCATAAGAAGATGATCATCATTGACTCCATGACCACTGAAACTTTCGAGATCCTACAATAAAGATATAAAAACTTTATTAGTTGATCAGAATATGAAAATCATAACATAAATTAAATGATTAAGTATATGAATAAATATAAATATAGTAAAATATGTACCCTAAAAGAGTCGACAAATGTCTGTAACTAGGATGTCAACTGATCAATCGAAATCCTTATGGTGGATATCATAGTATCATAGTTATGTCTGATCATCTCCATCTGCGTCTGTACCCGCACCTACAGTGGCTCCTCAATCCGTGCTTGCATTTGTTGCTCAATCTGTGCCTCCATCTGAGCCTTGAGCATATGAATATCTATATTACTAGAGCTCTCTCTAGCATCCAGATTATATTGGCGTACGTCAAATAACTGAATGGGGGTGGCTTCAACTCCATAATCCCTCACTCGACCATAACGATCTGGTTCCAGCAGCTCTGTCATCACCTGGGCCTCGACATGACTGGCCTTCATAGATGTTGAAGACTTGCCGATGCGCTCAGTAATAAGAAATGAAGCTTTCTCCTATATTTAAGAAAAATATATTTTAATTTTATATTTAAAAATAAAACTATAAATTATTATACTAAATGATTATAAATACATATAAATATATCTCTCAACTTGTCAATAACAAAACGGCCATCTCGATGAATACGAGTCATCCTATAAAACTCTATCTGATCAAGCTCCCTCCCATGCTCATCCATCTACGAAAAACATAAATTTAATAAAATATAAAATCCATATATTTTGATTGAAAAAACTTTAAGAGTTTTAATAAAATCTATAAGTATCATGATGCATGCATGATACATGATGCATTCTATGCAGTGACACTAAAAACCATAAAAATCATATATACAGCAAATTAGTCTAAAAAAAATTGTAACATGATAAAAATGTTGAAAGAAGCATATAAATTCTCGTCTACATCGTGCGTAGCTCTTATAGACCCTGATGTATGAGGAACAGATAGAGCTGTTTGTGCAACTTTACCAATAGTAGAATATGCCTATAAAATAAAGGGTATGATATATCTTATATATATGACCAATCTACGTTAATAATCAACACAACATAAGTTATATGAGGAGTGTACACAATTACCTGTCTCCTCTCAGAGAATCTATAATGAACAAGATTCCCCCACTGATGAGGATCTACATCAAAAGGATAAATACGGGCAACATCATCCTCTATCAATCCCTCTCTCTTGTAGTCTCTCTTCAGTGTTGCCTTGAATTCTTTTCATTTTCGATTAAGGGACTTCATCACCTATTTATGGCTGTCTGGAGGGAGTACGAATTTACTCTAGAATAAAGCAAAGAAGGATATTCGATTATTAAATAATATAATTAGTTGACTATAAATAATTTAATCTAAATTATTAAGTCATCTTTTTACTTCTACTACGTGTAGGATCTTAATCTTATATATAAGAAGCATATGATTCCATTTCATGTAGTTTAAAGGAGATAGTTGATCCTTTCACGCAACGGTACCTAAAAAGCTCATCAATGATCTGACAGTCTTATTGACAAGCTATCCCATTTGATTGCACTAGATGACAACCCTTTCACCCTCAGCTAAACATCAAATATCTCTGGCTCGTATAGGTCCACATCTAATCCGAACTCTCTCAGATGCATCTACAACAAACACATAAAATGAAAAAATATATTATGAATTGATCAATCAAAATTCATACTTAAATCTTAATAGTTATCAACATATAATATTTTTATTAAATTATCTTGGACATGTATCTCATCTATAATAGTATCCTCATCAGTAGGAAGATCATGATGTGGCTCAGATTGCTGCATGGATAAAGAAGGATCAGCCTCGAGCTACTGCGTGGATGATGGACCAACCTCGAACTGCTGTGACTGTCTTGACTATCAAGACTGATCATAAGATGATCCATCCTGAGAAGTTTGCAACTCAATATCATCAAATCGTTTGCGTCGAGGCATGATTACACCTAGCATTCACAAATACAAATAAAAATCAATTAGCATAAATTATCAAATAATAAATATAACACTAATTGAATTGTTAATAAGAAATAAGATCTACTAAATAAACATGATAATATAATATAATTTTTCATACAAAATATCCACATGTTAAATATCTCTTATCAATTAAGAATCAGTCAATATTTTTTTCTTCAATATCTATCCTAACCAAGCTCGTTGCATTTAGATCATTAGTTGAGATGAGATTATAAGGTACACACTACGTATAAGTTCCATCATTCTCTAATTCTAACCCTTTTTTCATATCATATAAGTCTTTTGTTGAAAAATATATCCTAAAATCAATTGTTTGGACGATTATGCTCATTTTATAATATGTATATGAATTATTAATTAATGAATAAAAATTATTTTAGTATCATTCATCACAAAGTTACATCTTCCTTGCTAGAACTCTTATGTTGTGATGAAGTCCTTAGAACTATGAAGCAATCGATAAAGGAGGATTTATTGTATAGTTCTTAGACATGTTCACGATCAAATGATACGTCATTAAAGGATGATGATATTTATCGAGTGAAGGTCGTTATGTGCCATATGGTTGGTTGTTCTCTTAATCAAGGAGTGTGGAGATACTGATATGGCATACAGATGAGATGTAGGAGTATATCATCACAGAATAAGTGACTCACTTGTTGAGCGCTCTGTTGTCAAGAGCAGCTTGTAAAGCATATAGACATAAGTGTCTCTCAGATCTGAGATCACTATAGTGACTTATAGGTAACTCATTGTACTTTGATGCTAGACTATCTATATTTCTAATGCAGTAACAGAAGACTACTGGGTACAGTCAAGTACTTGCAAAGTTTGTGTATGGATCAAGATGGAATTGATCCCTCCGGATTATAAGAGCTGATGCATTACTGTATCTCAATTTAGTAAAATCTTGATCAGGATAATCTATGTGATGGATTTGAAAGATTGAAATATAATATGGATGATTCTTCTGGGTTGACAGTTTAATCCTAGATCGTCCTTGAGCATTCAGGGTTAAAGAGATGAATTATGCGGTAACCATATGCATATGTTCTTAAATATTGCCTTGTATTTATTTGATCTATCCAAACATCGAAAACTATTGTTAGATGGTAACTTTGATTAGTACAGAAAATGGTTCCTTTGCTACCGGCTTAATATTCGAACCTATGGAGTCATGCATAAAGTCAAGCGACGTAGGAAAGAATTGACCTAAGTCTATATATTCAATTTGAAAGTATATGACTTGATTGAATAAATAAATTAACTTGATTAAGAATTAAGTTATGGGTCATATGAGATTAAATAGTTGACTATGTCTAGCTAGCACTAGATATGAGGTTCAGGTTCAATTTCAGAGATGAACAAGATTTGATCATTGATCCAAGGTGCCTATGAGAGATTGAATTTAAGTACTAATTAATTTCAGATTAGATCTGATTTAATTAGACTTAACTGAATTTATAAATTTAAGTTAGATTTGATCCTAAATTTTAAATAGTTTAGGATTGACAGCCTATTCGAAATTGATTCGAATCATATTTGAATTAGAATCGAATTGACCCATATTTGGATTAGATTCTTAGAGTTCGCTTTTACTGAGACTCTCTCCTCATGGCGACCAAGAGGTGGTGGGGTGCTGGTCGTTGCCACCCTACACTTGGGTGTAGGCATGGGTGCATGAGGGCGCCTAGTTAGGCGCCAATCCTTTTTCTCTTAGGACTCTTTCTTTGATAAGTTATGGATTAATTCAAAACCTATTTGAATTAGAAATCTTAGTCTTATGGATCATAAAAATTATTTATAAATAGAGAAGACTCTAACTATCATGGCATAACAATTAGATTATGTGCTAAGGTGAGAAAGAGAGAGAAGAGGCATAAAGAGGAGTGGGCGTCCTCTTGGCGTGTTCCCCCTTTGGGCATCCCATGTTCTCCTTGGTGTGGAGTCTCTTGGGCTCCCCTCTTGTTGGTGTGAGGTGTCATATTAAAGGCTCTCTTCCCTCCCTTGTTACCTTGAGAAGGTGCTTCAATCCGAGGCTTCATTCTATTTTTCTGTGAAGTTTGACATGCACGTGAAATAGAAGGTTTGTGGATTCAGACCTACGTGAGACTTTGAATCTAGAATCTTTAGAATTTGATCCCTATTCCACTACATATCAAGTAAAGATCTAATCTTTATTAAGTTGTTATAAAAAATTTTTAGATGCACCTTGACTATCTACCCCATTCTCCCAAAGAAACAGGTTTCTTTCCCATCAATTGGTATCAGAGAGCCAGGCTTTGATACGTGGATGCATAATTAATTTTTTTTAATTTATTTATATATTATATATAATTAAAATTTAATATTAGATATTAAATTTAATTTAAATCTATTTTAATAAAATTTATGATCTGATTTTGATTGGATTATGAGAATCTAATCAATAGTTGGTTAAGGTTTGTTATAAATTTGTTATAACAAAATTTTTTTTATTGCTAAATTTTATTGGAATAATAATCTATTTTAAAAATTATTTTAAATTAATTTTAATAAAATTTTAATATTATTATTTTGACTATGAAGTTAGACTCATTTCAAATCTGAATTGAATCTATTTTGATAGATTTTCAGATTTGATTTCTAATAAAATTCTACACAAGGTCAAAATGAGATCTAACCAAAAAATTAATCTTTATGTGTTCATATGTGCATCTAATTAATTTTTTATAAGATTTTAGATCTAAATTTGATATTTTATAATTAGTATAGGATATATTTTAAATCTGATATAATATATATGATGCATCAAATCTGATTAGATTAGATGAAGAATACAGTTGATGAGATCAAAGTCATGTTCATGACATAAAATATTTTATCAAATTACATATTGATGTAATCTTATTTAAAATAATATTTCAGATCTTAGTAGCTCAGTATTCGGATTGATGAGATCACCAGATTATCTGATCATAAAAGATAGAAGGGACTAATCTCTCTCTCTTATCCATTCGACGGATTCTCTTATGATATGTAGGGGTGTCATCGTGATCTAGTTTCATGAAGAAGAAGAGCGAATAGATTTTTATAAATTATTTTGATCATAAATAAATTTAAATTAGATCTAAAGATTTATGATTCATTATAATAAGATAGATTTAGATATAAAAATTATTTTAAAATTTAAAAAGTATATTACATTAGATGTAATCGATGGTGATCTAAAAGTAATCATGATATATGTGATATATGTATGAAGTTTAGATCACACTTATGCATGTTTAATTGTTAAATATATATATATATATATATAAATTTATTTTCATAATATAAAATATATGGTATGCTTCACTTGAAATTCTAGTAGAATAGTTCTACAAACTGAAACACACGTTTCATACACTTAATTTGAAATTAAGTTTAAATGATCAAGATTTGAGAATTGAAGATTACTAAGACACCACATAAATCGATGGGCAATGAATTAGCATGAATCAGATCCTTCTATTGGGTTAGACCTAGGGTTAGAAATAAATATGGACTGAATAAAGAAATTAGTTAAATCTAATCAAGAGTTGAATTAGATTAGGTCAGAATTTTTCTAGATCAATCTCAATAGTTGAAGCTTGATTAAGTTCATATTTTTGACCTTACTAAATGGACTGTGATCATGACTCAGTGGTTGAGTCCGAATCTTCTAAGTTTGGCAGTTTTGATCAAGTGGTTATTAATTAGGAGCTACTCACCTAGATGTGTCTACAGCGAATTAGTGGCATATCTCTCCCATTGATCTCACTTACCTGACCAACATAGTAGATTATATTTTGATTATGTCACTAGTCGATTCGAACTGATCCATACCATTAAGATAAATCAGTATGACTGATTCAGATGTCTTTAGACCAGCTTGGGTCTAATTCTTTACATAACTTGGTGAAGTCAATGGGAAGATTTACGACTTGCAAATCAATTTCTTTTCTTATTCGTAAATCAATAAAATCAAATCATCTAAATTATTAGGTCCTTAAGATGATATAGTTATGGAGATAACTTATTCATAGCCTCTCATGAAGGTGCATGATAATGAGTCTAATATTCTAAATAGGTATTAGAGGTGCCATACAACTGGTGTCTATTGGGTATTAGAATTATCATTCATCATATAACCATCTTGTTGTACCTTTCAGATCAATGCTCAGGTTGGCCGAGCCACACTCAGATCTGGATATTCGTTTGTTGGATGTGCTTGATGTAATCATGTTAATAGTTAGACCTAATTAAGATTTTCAATGGAGGTGCCACACGTCTGCTGAAGAGATGCTTGAGGCAAAACCTAATTGCTAGAAGTTGTTTAGAGAAATAATTGGTTATAAACCTATCAATGGATGTATTAAGGTTGGTCGAGCTACACTCAGGCCTGAATGCGATCTATTTGGATTCTAGTACCCGCTAAAGAATTAATGTAAATTTTTGAATTAGAGGTAGAGGCTATCAATTCGTATAAAATAGTGGAAGAATCTTTAAACTAAAGTCTATGTCTTTAAGATCAAAAATAATTCATATACTAATAGATTTATATTTCTTCTTTTCAGTCATGGCCAACACACTACTGCTCCATTCACTGTTAGACAGCGACAAGCTTATCGAACCCAATTTCGATAGCTAGTATCGAAAGTTGAAGATCGTCCTGGAGCACGAGAGGATTTATACGTGCTTACGGATCCACCACCTAAGGAACCTACTGTCAATACACCCCATGCCACAAGAAATATTTTTTTGAAGTGGCTCAGTGATCGACAATGGTGCGTTGCATCATGAGGGCAGTCATAAACAATGAACTTAGCTGTAAGTTTGAGGATGCGCATGTTAGAAAATCGGGTAGACAGCATGAGTAGATTTCAAAACTTTAAAAACAGACAGCGAAAAATAAAATGGGTTAAATCCTTTAACCCCACATGCTAGAGATCAAATCTAAACCTACCCAAGTCTAGGAGAAAGCACATATCATCAATCTGAAATTTAAAAAAATGTATGAGATCAAATCTCATTACCTTGATGCGGGTAGATATTCACCGCTTCTGATGATCTCAGATTCATAGAAGGTTGAGCCGCACACGTGTCTGACCTTTACGGATATCCATCGAAATCTATCTCGAACTTCTTTCTTCTTGTAGAAGATTCTTCTTCTCAAGAAGAACCTTGGTCTTGAAGACTTTGATCAACTCCTTTGATCTTAACTGTGAGATCAACTTCTTGATCTGCAGCCTTCTTCTTCTTCTCCTTGATCCTTGATCTCTAAGTCACCAATACTTCTTCTTGACATGTGGAAGAGAGAGCACCCAACTTTTAGGTGTGAAAAGAAAGAAAATGATGATAAAAGGCATGGAGATGGAGAGAGAGAAAGTTTTTGTTGATCAAAAATTTATTCATGAAATCCAAGAGACCACTCTTTATATATAGACACTGTCCTGACATATATTAGGAATCCAATTATCTTAAAAAGATTGATTCTTATCTCATAAAAATCTTCTACCTTTTTAATCTGATTTATGCCAAATAAAATCAGATATAAATGGTAATTAATCAGCCCCTTTAAGCATGTATAAGAGGCATCATGAGAATATATGTCAGGTAGTTGGGGTGCCAACTCTTGGCACCCCACAAAGGGATCTCTAGCCAAAAGAGATGGGGTATGGACCCCACTCTCTCTCCTCCACACCATGACACATAAAAGGGGGTAGGCCCCTCAAGGATTTGGTGTCCAAAACTTTTTTTTTAAAAAAAAATACACCACTCAATCTTTCATCTATTCTATATGCACACTTAGAGATAATCAGGAGATAAAGAAGAGATAATGTTAGGATAATTATGCCAACTAATTGACTTAATCAAATCCTCTTGGGCTCACAATTAAGAGCTCAATTAAATCTAAATGAATTTAGGTTAGGTTCAAGGCTATGAACTTGATCAAATCGAAGTCCTGAGAAAAATTAGGTTTAACCATGTGCTAGCATGCTTCTCATAAACCTAATAGAATTTCAATAAATCCTAACCCAATTGGAACTTCATAAGCCAAATGATAAATTTGAGATTAAATCCCTTTATGTGTGATCCCATAGGTTCCATTCTATCTAGTAGTGAGATATATTATGATCTCTATCACAATATCATCGAAACTCTTTTTGATGGATTGAAATATTTCTAATTCTACCCTTCGAGGGCTATCGATCATCAAGATGACGTCCGATGAGTCTCACAATCCATCAGTGACACCTAGCAGTATATATTGTAATCCAATAGGATGAAAGAACGAATTTCTATGTGCAGTTATCATATAATTTAGTCTTTCTATCATGAGTCCCGACTTGATGGAGATCATGGAGAGCTCGTTAGACCGATCGTCAGTCATATACTAGATTGGCTCAACTCGAGTTCATTTGTGAATCTCATAAAAATTCTTTTTCAGTATTCACACTTGCTTTGATCAAAAACTTTTTGAACTCAATCTCACAAATCACATAGGACTTTTCTTTTTTTATCAAGATCGATAGATCCCATCTAGGTGCATCCTACTCCAAACAGTGAATCTGAACCTACTAAAGCCAACATACACAGTAAGGATCCGAATGGCTAGGGATCAAGAAAATATGCAGTCAAACCCAGTGTGAATAGCCAATGATAGCACATGTCAAAGGACCACTCACACCACTGCAGCATCGAGAAGACCACTGACGAGTGAGTAGACATCTATGTGGTTCTCCTATTGATCACGCTCTATGCAAGTTATTCTCTAACAACCACCTGCACCTTCATCTTAGTATCTCTACACCGCAGACCTGAGACTCATCTACCCACAAGGAAGATGAACCATGTACCGATCTCAAATAGATTGATCATTATCCTCCATGATGATCCTTTGATCGAGAGTATTTAAAAATTAACCACTAATTAATGTATGTCTTAAATTCTTAACTCTTTAAGAATATACAAAAATCATCTTTGTTAATTTCTAGGACAAATCATGGACACATAAACATGATTAGAAAGAAAAAACTCTTTATTGATCATAAAAAATTACAAGTACAAGTATAGGCCCAAGAATTACATAATGTGTCAGCCAACAATTGACTTCTAGGACATAAATCCAACAAACTACTATTTGACCTAAAGCCAATTGGCCATATACCTAAGACCCATCTTCTCAAGGCGGGCTTCGATCTTCTGCTGGCTGAGAGGCTTGGTCAGCGGGTCTGCCACATTCAGTGCGGAGTCGACTCTTTGCACCTCGACAAACTTCTTCTCAAGATATTCGCGTATGATGTGAAACTACTGCTCTATGTGCTTGGACATCTGGTGAGACCTGGACTCTTAGTGAGAGCTATGGTGCCATTGTTGTTACAGTGCAGTGCAATGGCATCTGATGGCATCACACCCAGCTCCACAACGAACTTCTTGAACCAAAAGACTTCTTTAGCAACTTCAGAGGTGGCGATGTACTCGACTTCCATGGTCGAATCTGCAATGATCGATTGCTTGAAACTCTTCCAACTAACCGCACCACCATTACACAAGAAGATATACCCTGATGTAGACTTTCAAGAAGATACATCCTGATGTAGACTTTCTATCATCGACATCAGCCATAAAGTCTGAATTAGTGTATCCTTCAACTTTAAGCTCCAATCCTCTATCAAAGACCAACATCAAATTCTTAGTCCTTCTCAAATACTTAAGGATATTTTTAACAGTAATCCAATATTCTTCACCTGGATTCACCTGATATCTACTCGTGACACTCATGGTAAGTGCTATATCAGGGTGTGTACATAATATGACATACATGAAACTCCTTATTGCCAAAGTATAAGGGATCTTGCTCATGCGTTGGATCTCCTTAGGTGTGTCAGAGCATATCTTCTTGGAGAGATGACTATCGTGGCTAAGGGGCAAAAGATCTCTCTTGGAGTTTTCCATGCTAAACCTTTTCAGCACCTCCTCTATGTACATATGCTATGAGAGTCCTATCATTCTCTTAGATCTATCTCTATAGACCTTTATACCAAAAATGTAGGAAGCTTCTCCTAGATCTTTCATGGCAAACTCTTTCGACAATCATACTTTGACCGACGTCAGCATGAAATATCATTCTCAATTAGGAAGATGTCATCTACGTATAATACGAAGAATGTGACAGTACTCTCACTAACCTTTTTGTACACATATGGCTCCTCCTCATTTTTTATGAAATCAAATATTTGATCACATCATTAAAGCGAGTGTTCCAATTTCGAGATGCTTGCTTGAGTCCATATATGGATCTTTACAGCTTGCAAACCTTGTGATCACTATCACTGGACGTGAAATCCAGAGGCTGCTCCATATAGATATCTTCCTTAAGATATCCATTTAGGAAGGCAGTCTTCACATCTATCTACCAGATTTTATAATAATGAAATACTGCTATGGCAAGCAGAGTATGGATGAATTTCAGCATGGCTACGGATAAAAAAATTTCATGATAATCGATGCCTCGCGTTGTTTATAACCTTTCACGACTAGCCTTGCCTTATAGGTCTCTACCTTACCATCCGACCCAATCTTCCTTTTGTAAATCTATTTACACCCAATAGATACAATACCTTCAGGTGGATCTACTAAAGATCAAAACTTGGTTGGAATGTATGAAGTCAATTTCTAACTTCATCACATCCATCCATTTCTCAGAGTCTACATCTAACATTACCTCATCGTAGATTTTGGAATCAATCCTAATGTCCCTATCTCCCACAAAAAATACTTCCTCTAAATTCTCTGTAAAAATACCTAAGTATCTTTCAGGAGGATGGAAGATCCTACTTGATTTACGAGATGGAGGAGGTATCATATCTACTGGCTCATTATTGGGTTCAGATCCTTGGACTTGATGCTCTTCAGAGACTTTCTTTTCGAGCTTAATCTTCCTCCCACTGTCTCCATCTTGAATAAACTCCTTTTTCAAGAAGACGGCATGGTGGCTCACAATCACATTGTGATCCTTAGGAAGATAGAAGTAGTATCCCATGGTTTCTTTAGGATACCCTATAAAATCAGCCCTAAAGGACCTAACCTCTAACTTATCTGCCTGCTGTTGCTTGACATAGATTGGACATCCCCAAATCTTGAGGTATCCAAGAGTTGGCTTCTTACCATGCCATACTTCATATGATGTGGTAGGAATGAATTTAGAGAGAACCTGATTCAAGAGATGAATCGCAGAAAGCAAAGCATGTCCTCAGAGAAAGTCAAGAAGATCTGTGAAGCTCATCATAGATCAGAACATATCTAATAGGGTCCGATTCCTCCTTTCGGATACCTCGTTGAGTTGAGGCATCCCTGGAGGTATCCACTATGAGACTATGCCATTATCTTTGAGATAGGTCCAAAATTTTTCACTAAGGTATTCCCCTCCTCGATCTGATCAAAGAACTTTTATGGATTTTTTGGTCTGTTTTTCTACTTCATATCTGAATTCTATGAACTTTTCAAAAGCTTCAGACTTTCAGTGCATTAGATACATGAACCCATACCGTGAATAATCATCAGTAAAGGTTATGAAATAGATGTAGCCACTTCTAGCTTGTACATCAAATGGACTATATACGTCAGTGTGTACCAAGGCTAATATCTCAGTGGCCCTTTCCCTTTGTCCCACAAAGGACAGCTTGGCTATTTTTTTTTTGAAGACATGATTCACAAACTGGATAAGACTCAGAAGTCAATGGTCTAAGAAGACCATCTTTCTCCAGTTTGATGAGTCTGTCTTCTCCAATATGACCTAACTTAAGGTGCCACAGATACTTTTGGCGGATCCTATATCTAGATCTCTTAGACCCTATGGTATTTACTATTTACTCGTTAATGTTTACACTTGCATCTGTATGCAAATGATAAAGACTATCAATCAAGAAAGCATGTGCCACAAGTTTATTTCCAAAATAAATAGAACACATGTCTTTATTGAAATAAAAATTATAATTATCCTGTACCAGCATAAAGATAGAAATCAAATTTCTACTGGCTACAGGTACATAGAAACAGTCTTTCAAAAGTAGACTAAATCCTAACGGTAGTCGCAGAGGGTAGGTTCCAACGGCCACAGTAGCAACCCTTGCTCCATTGCTGATCCGAAGAGTGATTTCACCTTCCCTCGGCCCCCTAACTTCTTCAAGATCCTGCATTGAAGTGCATAAATGAGTACTTGAACCAGAATCAAGAACCCAACTAGAAGAAGAGAAAACTATTAGATTAGTTTCAATAATGAGCAACTCAAATGTACCTTCAGAAGGTCCATCCTTCTTCCTACTTTTGATAGTCATCAGGTAGGTCGAACAGTTCCTTCTCCAGTGGCTTTTGACATTGCAATGGAAATATTTTTTTTATCGTCAGCCTTCTTCGAAACCTATTTCTTGGGCTTGGCCTCGTTCTTTTGCTTCTTTGCGGGCTTTTTCTTCTTCTTGAAAGAAGACTTTCTTTTGGAAGAAGTCCGCTCCATAGCCAGAACTGTGCCCCTTGAACTTTTCAAGGTGACCTCTGCAGTCATCAGCATATTCAATAACTTTGGCAAAGTAGCATCAATCTTATTTATATGGTAGTTCACGATGAACTACCCATATGAATTAGGAAGAGACTGGAGGATCAAATCCACTTGTAATTCCTTGTCCATATTTATCCTAAGCTTCTAAAGCTCCTCTATATCTTTGATTATTGTCAAACAATGATCATTGACATCCTGCCCATCATGCATCTTCGCTCTGAAAAATCTTCTGGAGACCTCAAAATGAGCTGTGTGACTCTGTTCACCATACAACTCTTGCAGATGAACCAGCATCTCCCTGGCAGTCCTCATATCTTCATGCTGTTGCTGAAGATCATTGGACATGGACGCTAAGATATAGCACTTCGTCTTATTATCTTCATCCATCCATTTCTCAAGTGTAGCTCGTTGATCAGCAAATGGGCGAGCAGATAATGCAGGCACTTCCTGATCAAGGACATGGGTGAGTTTTTCAAAATTAAGAATAATTCTCAAATTTTGAAGCCAGTCTTTATAATTGGTGCCAGTCAACCTATTTGTATCAAGAATTCAAGCTAAGGGGTTTGAACTCAACATGGTTATCTACAGAGAGAACAGTTTCTAGTTAGATTTTATACTCATAAAAATATTTATTTTAGGAACTTTAAAAATAAACAAAGGCTCCCACTATTTTTTTGAATCTCCCACACTCCTCGGGTGGAGAAACAAAAATCTATACACGATCGATTTCAAGTGGATACTACAGTCTCATTAATCTATACACACCTCACCTAACAATTATTGGTGAGTACAGACTGATGAGCGGACAACACTTTATCCATTGCTTCACTAAGCAAGATGCAGTGGGCTTGGTCTCTAAGTCTTGTGGCCTCACCTAACAGTTATTGGTACAATCTTTAGTTAAATCAGACCCATCATTCACCAGTGGGTGCAAAGCATTATTAGGACCCTCACCTAATAGTTATTGGGTCCAACTCCATCTTTACCTCGAGATATCAAATATCAATAGAGTGGTTGTACCTTCTCGATGCAACCAAATCACTATAACCAGTTGAGAACGATCAACGCCAGAAAGGCACCCGCATCTCTACAATGATGGAAGACCTTTAGACTTAATATTTAATAAGGAGATTTAGATTTAGATCTCTTCTAAATTAGCAGATCTGACATCTGACTGATTAAAATATGTCAGCACATTAATATGTCTAATCATCCTAGTTGGCATGGGCCCCCCGTTGCTTTTCTTAGACACCAATCAAAATTGGTTAGGTCAGACAACGGAACTAATTAAATAACCACTATCTAAATACTTGTCTTAGACACCAAATTGGTCGATTAGAATCGATTAGATTAACCTATTGAGACGAGCCTGAACCACTGAGCCAAATTCGATCTTAAGTCAATTAACTCACATCAAAATATGAATCGATGCGACAAACTACAACTAAAGTTGACTTTGAGCCCCTTTGATCTAATCCTAATCATCCATCGATTAGGTTCAATCAACTACTTAAAATCGAAGATGGATTCTAGCCTGATCTAATCAATTAGACCTTAATTGTAGTTTGTTCACTTAGATCTAATTTGTTCAACCTATACCCACATGCAACAATATAATTTTAGATCTAAAAATAACTTTTAGATTATATTTAATTGCATGTAATTAATAGCTTATGATCTTGAAACTATTTCAGATCTAAACTTAATTTCATATATCGAATATATGTAGTTTCAGATCTAAATCAAATATGCATTACATATACATTAATTTCAGATCTAAAACTAAATTCATATATATCAAATATATATAAAATTAGATCTAAAATAATGATCAAAATATTTCAAAAATAGCTTTTCAAAATTGATTTACATCAAACTAGGACAATCTTTATAATATAGGGGGTAAACCCTACATCAGGACAATCTTATATCAATTGATGTGAACTTTTAATCATTCTAATTTTAAATTTAAATATAAATTAAATATATCACATATGTTAATTTTTAGATCTAAAAGATTTGATTTAATTATTTTAAAAATAATTTTCAAAATCGATCAATCTTGTGCTAGGACAATCTTTACAATATAGAGGATAAACCCTATATCAAGACAACCTTATATCAGCACAAAATTAATTTTAAATCATTAAAACTTTTATATCTAATCTAAAAAATAGATCATATGTGTTTTCAAAATCTATGGCTCTGATATCACTGTTAGAAAATCGGGTAGCAGCATGTGTAGATTTCAAAATTTTGAAAACAAACAGCAGAAAACAAAATGGGTTAAACCCTTTAACCCCACATGCTAGAGATTAAATCTAAACCTACCCAAGTCTAGGAGAAAGCATATATCATCAATCTAAAATTCAAAAAAATTATGAGATCAGATCTCATTACCTTGGTGCGGGTAGATATTCACTGCTTCTGATAATCTCGGATTCATAGAAGGTTGAGCCGCACACATGTCCGGCCTCTATGGATATCCACCAGAATCTATCTCGAACTTTTTTTTTCTCATAGAAGATTCTTCTTCTCAAGAAGAATCTTGACCTTCAAGACTTTAAACAACTCTTTTGATCTTGACTGTGAGATCAACTTCTTGATCTGCAGCCTTCTTCTTCTTCTTCTTGATCCTTGATCTCTAAGTCACCAATACTTCTTCTTGACGTGTGAAAGAGAGAACACCCAACTTTTGAATGTGGAAAGAAAGAAAATGATGATAGGAGGCATGGAGATGGAGAGAGGGAGAGTTTTTGTTGATCAAAAATTCATTCTATGAAACCCTAGAGACCATGCTTTATATATAGACACCACCCTGACATATATTAGGAACCCAATTATCTTAAAAAGGTAGATTCTTATCTCATAAGAATCCTCTACCTTTTTAATCTAATTTATGCTAAATAAAATCAGATATAAATAGTAATTAATCAGCCCTTTTAAGTATGTACAAGAGGCATCATGAGAATATATGTCAGGTAGTTGGGGTGCCAACTCTTGGCACCCCACAAAGGGATCTCTAGCCAAAAGAGATGGGACGTGGACCCCACTCTCTCTCCTCCACACCATGACACCTAAGAGGGGGTGGGCCCCTCAAGGATTTGGTGTCCAAAAATTTTCAAAAAGAAAAAGATGCACTACTCAATCTTCCATCTATTCCACATGCACACTTAGAGATAATCAGGAGATAAAGAAGAGATAATGTTAGGATAATTATACTAACTAATTGACTTAATTAAATCTTTTGGGCTCATAATTAAGAGCCCAATTAAACCTAAATGGATTTAGGTTAGGTTCAAGGCTATGGACTTGATCAAATCAAAGTCTCGAGAAGAATTAAGTTTAACTGTGTGCTAGCATGGTTCTCATAAACCTAATAGGATTTTAATAAATTCTAATCCAATTGAAACTTCATAAGTTAATTGATAAATTCGAGATTAAATCCCTTTATGTGTGACCCTATGGGTTTTATTCTATCTAGTAGTGAGATATATTGTGATTTCTATGACAATATCATTGAAACTCTTTTCGATGGATTGAAATATTTCCAATTCTACCCTTCGAGGATCATCGATCATCAAGATAACGTTCGATGAGTCTCACAATCCATCAGTGACACCTAGCAGTATATAGTGACAACCTAGTAGGATGAAAGTATGAATCCTAGGTATAATTATCGTATGATTTAGTCCTTCTATCATAAGTCCTGACTTGACGGAGGTCATGAAGAGCTCGTTAGATCCCATCATCAGTCATATGCTAGATTGGCTCGACTCGAGTTCATTTGTGAATTCTGTAAAAATATTTTTTCAATATTCACACTTGCTTTGGCCAAAGACTTTCTGAACTCAGTCTCACAAATTGCATAGGACTTCTCTTTTTCTACCAAGGTCGATAGATCCCATCTAGGTGCATCCTACTCCAAACAACGAATTTGAACCTACTAAAGCCAATATACACAGCAAGGACCCGAATGGCTAAAGACTAAGGGAATGTGCAGTCAAACCCAGTAGCCTCAATGCGAATAGCCAATGACACCATAGGTCAAAGGACCACTCACACTACTGCAGCATCGAAAAGACCATTGACGAGTGAGTAGACATCTATGTAGTTTTTATTTTGATCATGCTCAGTATAAGTTGTTCTCTAACAACCACCAACACCTTCACCTCAGTGTCTTTACACTACATATCTGAGACTCATCTGTCCATAAAAGAGGTGAACCATGCACCGATCTCAAATAGATTGATCACTATCCTCCATGACGATCCTTTGATCGGGAGTATTTAGAAATTAACTACTAATTAATGTATATCTCAAATTCTTAACTCTTTAAGAATATATAAAAATTATTTTTATTAATTTTTAAAATAAATCATGGACACATAAATATGATTGAAAAGAAAAAAATTTTATTGATAATAAAAAATTATAAGTACAAGTATAGGCCCAAGAATTACATAATGTATCAGCCAACAATTAGCTTCTAGGACACAAATCTAATAGCGCAGTTAGAGGATATAATTCAAATGTTGAATGAGTCCTTCGACACCCCAGAGGATGTGGAGAGAACAAAACCTCCTACACAATATTCAATGCCCGTATGTGAGAGGGAGCATCTGTCACTGATCATGTATTATACATGATCGAGTAGATTGAACGCTTAAGTAAACTCTTTTCGTTACATGAATAATTGGGCAAGGATGCTATCTTGAATTCGCTACCAAAATCCTACTTATCCTTCTTGAGTCATTATAGAATGATCAAGCCTACAGTAAACTATCATGGTTTGCTAAGATTATTGCAGACTTCGAGAAGGACCATTAGCTCCAGAAAGAGTCAATGCATGTAGTGGGAGGTTCATCTACAGATCGTCAATCCTCTAAAGAGAAAAGAAGAAAAAGGTACAGAAAACTCGTGCCGTCGATCCCAAGCCAAAGTAGATCAAAAATCGAAAGTCGACAAGAGTCAGGCAGAATGCTTCTTTTGCAAGAAGCTAGATCATTGGAAAAAAAATTATCAGACTTATATAGCTTCTCTTGTCCCAAACAGGCTTAAAAATGAGAGAATCAAGCAATTGATTGCTTCACAAGGTACTTATATGATAACTCCTTATAATTTTTCTATTTATGATACTACTATCTGGATATTGGATATCAAAAATTTGATTAATATTGATAATTCATTATAAGGACTGCAGGTCAGTAGAAAATTTACAGAAGATGAGCAGTTCCTGAACATTAGAAATGAAAATCTTGTTCCAGTTCGAGCATTAGGAACTATGCAGCTTGTTTTTGAGTCTAACAGTATCATGTTAGATGAGTGTCATAATTGTCCTTCTTTTTTTATGAATGCCATCTCTGTAGGCCTTTTGGCCAACCTTGATTTTAAGTTTTTAATAAAAGATGATTTTTGTGATATCATTGTAAATGATACTATAATTATGTGTAGATAATTAAAACATGATATATATATATTATCACAGCTTGTGGTGTAATGTACACATCGAACAAATATCCTAGGATAGATAATGTTAGTGATTTCTACCTTTGGCATTGTAGGCTAGGTCATGTGAACAAGAATAGGATAGATAGATTAATCAAGGAAGATGTCCTTGAAATTAATGATTGTGAATCATTACTAATCTGTGAATTCTATCTACTTGGTAAGATGACCAAGTCACCTTTTAAGAAAAAAAATGAATGAGCCAGTGATGTTTAGATCTAATATATAGTGATATATGTGGACCCATGAACATAGCTATTACTTCATTACATTTACAGATGACCTATCGAGGTATGGATACGTCTACCTTATGAAGCACAAGTTTGAATCATTTAAAATATTCAAATGATTTCATAGTGAAATAGAAAAATAGATTGAGAAGAGTATTAAAACTCTTCGATTAGATCGAGGAGGTAAATATCTCACCAGTGATTTTTTGATATATCTAGAGGAGAATAAGATTCTCTCTCAGTGGACCCTTCTGGAACACCACAACATAATGGGATGTCTGAAATAAGAATCAAACCCTGTTAGACATGGTTCGATCCATGATGGAGTTTGCAAATTTGCCAATCTCTTTTTGGATATGCTTTTGAAACTACATGCTATATTCTTAACAAGGTTCCAAGAAAGTATGTCGATAAAACTTTATATGAGATATGGACAGGGCATAGACTGATGCTCTCACACCTTCGAATTTGGGGGTGTCTAGCTTATGTCAAGCATTTAAAAATAAATAAGCTTGAATCAAAGTCTGATAAATGCTTGTTCATAAGATATCCAAAGAAAACTAAAGGATACTACTTCTACCTTGATGAAGAATAAAAGGTGTTCGTCAGCAACAGCATAGTTTTTTGGCAAAAGAAGTTTCTTGGAGAAGGAACTAATGCTAGCAAAATTGAACTTGATAAGTTTATGAGATAGAAGAACAGGCACACATAAAATCAAATTTGATTGGAGAATCGAATCTGAAGCCTTAGAGGCACCATTAAGGAGATCTAGTAGAGTACCACATCAACCAGATAGATACTATAATTTTTTGATCCAAAATGATGATCCTATCGATCTAGATGAGAATGATGAGAATCCAATCACCTATATAGAAGCCATGCAAAGGTCTGACTCTCAGAAGTGGCTTAAGACCATGAAATCTGAGATGGAGTTCATGAAGATCAATAATGTATAGATATTAGTTGATCCACTCGAAGAAATAAAACCCATAGAGTGCAAGTGGATTTTCAAAAAGAAAAGAGGAGCAGACGGAAAGGTGGAGACCTATAAAGTCCATCTAGTTGCCAAGATTACCGTCAACATTATAGTATTGATTATGACAAGACATTCTCATCTGTGGTAATGCTCAAGTCCATCTAGATTATGCTTGTAATAGCAGCACACTTAGATTATGAGATTTGGCTAATAGATGTCAAAATTATTTTTTTAAATAGAGAACTAAAAGAAGAGGTGTATATGATACAACCTAAAAGGTTCACATCCACAGACGAATCTAAGTGTGTAAACTAAATAGGTCCATCTATGGACTGAAGTAGGTATCTAGGAGTTAGAACATGTATTTTGATAAGGTGATCAAAAATATGGCTTCATTAGAACGAAGAATAGCCTTGTGTCTACAAATGGACTAATATTCTGCAGTCATCTTTCTTGTACTGTATGTAGATAATATACTATTAATAGAAAATGATATCCCAGCTTTGCAAAGTATAAAGCTGTGGCTCTCATCACAGTTCTCTATAAAGGATTTGAGAAAAGCATCCTACATCTTAAGGATGAAGATCTATAAAGATAGATCTAGAAGGTTGCTTGGATTGTTCCAATCTATGTACATCGATATCATGTTGAAATGGTTCAATATAAAGAATTTTAAGAAAGGCTATCTACCGATAGGCCATGAAATTACTCTTTTCAAAAAAGATTATCCGACAATCTCTCAAGAGAGAGAGCGTATGAGTAGGATCCCATATACTTTGGTAATGAGATCTATCATGTACGTCATGACGTGTACAAGATCGGATGTGACCTATTCACCAGGGATAGTGAGTAAATATCAGTCTGATCCAGATAAAAATTATTGAAAAGTTGTGAAGACAATCCTTAAGTATTTAAGAAATACTAAGGACCAATGGCTTATCTATGAGGACACTGACTTAAAACTTGTAGAATATACTGATTTCAATTTTCAGTCAGACCATGATGATAGTAGAAGTGTGTCGGACTACGTATTTATCTTGAATTGAGGAGCAATATGCTGGAAGAATTTCAAGTAACATACTGTGGCTGATTCTATATGCGAAGTAGAATACATTGCTGCATCCGATGCTGCAAAGGAGACGGTATGGTTGTCAAAGTTTATCGCTGAGCTTAGAGTTACATCATCTATTGATGGTCCTATTCTACTGTATTGTGATAGCACTGGAGCCATAGCTCAAGCGAAAGAACCAAAGTCACACCAGTGTACTAAGCATATTTTGCATCACTATCACCTTATACATGAGATCATGGATCGAGATGACGTCGAGCTTCAAAAGATCGACGAAAAGAAGAACATAACCGATCCCTTCACTAAAGCTCATAGGATCAAAGAGTTCGATGATCGTAAATGAAAAATGGGTATAAGATACTGTCCTGATTGGCTTTAGTTCAAGTGGGAGTTGTTAGAAAATGTATCCTAAAATCAATTATTTGGATGATTATACTCATTTTTAATATATATATAAATTATTAATTAATAAATAAAAATTATTTTAGCATCATTCATCACAAAGTTACATCTTTCTTGCTAGAACTCATGTTGTGATGAAGTCCTTAGAACTATGAAGTAATCGATAAAAGAGGATTTATCGTATAGTTCTTAAATATGTTCACGATCAAATGATACGTCATTAAAGGATGTTTATCAAGTAAAAATCATTGTGTGCCATATGGTTTGGTTGTTCTCTTAATCAAGAGTATGGAGATACTGATATGGCATACAGATGAGATGTAGGAGTACATCGTCACTAAATAAGTGGCTCACCTGCTGAGTGCTCTATTGTCAAGAGTAGTTCGCGAAGCATATGGTATAAGTGTCTCTCAAATCTGAGATCACTATAGTGACTTGTAAACAACTCACTGTATTTTGGTGCTGGATTATCTGCATTTCTAATACAGTGACAGAAGGCTACTAGATACAGTCAAGTACTTGCAAAGTCTGTGTGTAGATCTAGATAGAATTGATCCTTCCAGATTATAGGAGCTAATGCATCCGTGCATTTCAATTTAGTAAAATCTTAGCTAGGATAATTCATGTGATGGATTTGAAAGGTTCGAATACAATATGTATGATCCTTCAGGGTTGAGAGTTTAACCCTAAACCGTCCTTGAGCATTCAGGGTCAAAAGATGAATTATACAGTAACCATATACATAGGTTCTTGAATATTACCTTGTATTTATTCAACCTATCCAGATATCGGAAACCATTGCTAGATGTAACTTGATTAGTATAGAAAATGGTTCCTATACTACCGGCTTAGTGTTCGAATCTATGGAGTCACGCACAAAGTCAAGCAATGTAAGAAAGAATTGACCTAAGTCTATATATTTAATTTGAAAGTAATGACTTGATTAAATAAATAGATTAACTTGATTGAATATTAAGTTATAGATCATATGGGATTAAACAGTTGACTATGTCTTGCTAGCACTAGACATGAGGTTCAGGTTTAATTTCGAAGATGAACAAGATTTGATCATCGATTCAAGGGATCTATGAGAGATTGAATTTAAGTGCTAATTAATTTTAGATTAGATCTAATTTAATTAGATTCAATTGGGTTCGTAAATCCAGATTAGATTTGATCTTAAATCTTAAACAGTTTGGGATTGACAGCCTATTCGAAATTGGTTCAAGTCATATTCGAATTGGATTCAAATTGATCATATTTAGATTAGATCCTTGGAGTTTATTTTTATTGAGACTCTCTCTCCTCATGGCCAACTAAGAGGTGGTGGGGTGCTGATTGTTGCCGCCCCACACTTGGGTGTAGGTGTGAGTACATGAGGGCGCCTAGTTAGGCGCCAATCCTTTTTCTCTTAGGATTCCTTCTTTGATAAGTTACAGATTAATTCAAAGTCTATATGAATTAGGAATCCTAGTTTTATGGATCATAAAAAATTATTTATAAATAGGGAGGACCTCTAAATATCATGGCATAACAATTAGATTGTGTGCTAAATTGAGAAAGAGAGAGAGAAAAGGCGTGAAGAGGAGTGGGCATCCCCTTGGTGTGTTCCCCCTTTGGGCATCCCATCTTCTCCTTGGCATGGAGTCTCTTGGGCGTCCCTCTTGCTGGTGTAAGGCATCACACCAAAGGCTCTCTCCCCTCCCTTATTGCCTTGTGAAGGTGCTCCAATCCAAGACTTCATCCCGCTTTCCTGCGAAGTTTGACGTACACGCGAAGTAGAAAATTTATGGATTCAGACCTATGCGAGGTTTTGGATTCAGAATCTTTGAGATTTGATTCTTATTTTGCTGTGTATCAGGTAAAGATCTAATCTTTATTAAGTTATTATAAAAAATTTTAGATGCACCCTAGCTATCTGTCTGATTCTCCGAAAAAAATAGGTTTCTTTCCCATCATCTCTAGGTTTCGTTCTCACAATGACACTCCAATCCTTATCTTTTGAATTTTGTACAAAAAATACTTGATGAGCTTGAGATAAAAAAATAAATGGATCATCCTTCAATAACACACTAGTATGTATCAATCTTGAAAAATTTACAACTATAAACCCATTCGTATCTCGCTTCAAGCCTCTTGATAAGTTTATATCCATCTAACTACATCGAAATAATATAATTTTAAAATTTTCATAATAATCAAATAAATTCCAACATTTGCCTACTTAGCCCAATCTAACACAATCATCTTAATTTATTTTAATTATTTAAAATATTTCAAAAAATTCTTAATAAAATTTTGTCTGGATCTGATAATTAAAAAAATTGATATAGATTCAGATTTAAAATCTTAACTATTGTATAGGACATATACTATATACTCGATTACAAAATAATTATCAGTACGAATCATGATGGCAAATGTATTATCAATCAACACACACCCTTTCTATACTACAATACTAATAACACTTCATAATCAAGTTTTTAACATAAAATTTTACTTTATAAATTTAGGGAATTTTATATCTACTCTTTGGTTTTCTTTATATCATATAGTAAATAGCTGATTAATATAAAATAAAATAAATTAAATTTTATTATAAAATCCAATATGATGATAATATATACAGTGTCTAGTCCACATCAATCATAAAATGAGCTATATCCCATATGAACTACATGATCCCTCAAAATCTCGAGAATGAGTACTTTAGTTAGTGGATCTATGATTATTAACTCTACATTAATATATCTTATATATACTATGTCCTTTATTCTCTCATGAAGAACCAAGTATTTAACAACAATATACCTACAGATATTTGTATTCTTCATACTATAGGAGAATCTTACCATAGAATTATTATCACAATATATTTTTATCAGTCTGCTATAAAGTCAACAACTCAAGTCTTGTGATAAAACTCCACAACCATATAGCTTGTAAGAAAATCTCATAATAGGCTACGTACTCCACTTCCATAGTGCATGCAATGAATAAGATTTTATTTTACACTCATCTATGATATAGCATCTTCTATAAATAGAAAGATAGTTTTGATGATAAATTTTCTACTATCGGTGCATTCAGTAAAGTTTGAATCCTATTAGCCTATTACTTCATAATGATCAAACTATCTATGTGAGTATATAGTTTTATGCCCTATAGGCAATGTATGACTTTTTTTTCAGCTTTTCAATACTCTATTCATGGATCATATTGATAATGCCTAACTATTGACACAACCAAAGCAATATCTTGATGTATACAAACACAGGCAATAATTCAAACTCCGAAAAATAGATGTATAGGATATAGATCTCATTTGCTCTCTCTCTCTATCTCATTTTTTGGAATTGAAGCTTGTTAAGTTTATCACCCTTTACGATAGGAGAAACTCCAGAACATTTTTTTCATCCCAAATTTCTGTAATACTCTAGAGATGTAAGTCCTTTGAGATAGTCCAAGTAATCCTAAGGATCTATCTCTGTAAATTTTAATGCTGATAATATAAGTGGCTAAGATAGAATTTGGGTGAAGACCTCTATGTGTCCTCCTTGTGAATTGCTTTCCTCTAGATTTTATCCAAACAGAAATGAGATTAAGATGGAATTTGGGTGAAGATGTCCATGGGTCCTTGCCAGAGGGGCTTCTTCTCTTTGAATGTCCCTTTGTTCAAACTAAAATGCAGATCTTGGACCGTGGACCATGGACTCTTGCAGGAAAACTTCTAGACCAGGAGAGTTGGCGACCTAGATTTAAGCCAAGCAAAGACTCTATTCGGCAATCTCATATATGACTCTGAATTCTGGATCTTCCGTTAGAGCTCTGGAAAAAGGAAAAGAAATCTTAAAATCACCTCTACTACATGTACTCCCCCGTATCTAGATGACTGGACTAGATCCTCCACCTACATGGGATACACTGGGATTTGTGTTCTTATAGACATTTCTAAGACTATCTGCCTAGGAGCTTGAGTGCGGATTGAAGACACTCTTCTATGGCAACAATTCATCTACGAGTTGCTGAGATGTGCTATTCCTGTGGGAGGCTTGAGCAAACCATGGAGTCTTGCAACTATAATTCATCAAGAGAGCCAGAAACTAAATCGATTTTTGGTCCTTGGATCAGAGTTATGAGGGTAACAGTGGATCATCCTTACCTCAGGATGTAAGAAAACCTGCTACTCATTCTCTTGCTAGTGGATCCTCTTCAAATGACTAGGTGCATCCAAAGAAGACCTCAAAAAGATCTCCTCCTAAATCCCAGCCTTTGGCTATTGACTTTACCTCCCCTGCTGCAACTTCGAAATTCACCCATTTGGCAAGTGCACATTTGAGGAGATTGAAGAAATTTAGTTAATGGATGTCATTGAACATACTACCATAGCTGTATTAAAAAAAAAATGAAAGCATTCACCTCCACAACTTGAATTGCCAAGATCTTCAAGATTTTCTCCACCGCAAGCAAAAGTTCTGATGGTGGAAGAATCAGAAAATAGGAGCATGATGATGCTTCAAAAACTCCCAAATAGAAGGCCTTAGCAACAAAAGCTTACAAAGAAATCTGAAAGTGTTAGGATTTGATGCCTCAAGATTTGATCTATATTAAGTCCACAGCGAGGTCCACGATGAAAAATAAAATCCAACGAGACCAAGATCATCTCAACGGAGTCCGGATGGTTAAGATACGCATGATTGAAGACGGCACGAAACTCGGAATGGTGTAGGACTGCCGGCGGCTGGCAGCGGCCCGGTAGAGCGGCAACGACACGGCAGGGTGTGGCCCAGTGTGCGGCACCCGAACCAGGCTCAGGTGTGCGGGGTGCGGTCCAAGCACTTGCTGGGAGCCCTTTGCCTGGTCCACGGTGGACCGAATGGTGCACAGAGGAGGCGTGGACCGCATGGGCATTTTCCATGCATTTCTCACGGTCCACAGTACTGTTTCATGGACCAACACACGATCGGAGGGCGTGGGTAGTTTTCATCATGATCCAACGGTCCAGGTCCTTATATGGGCATGATTAGGAGTTCTAACCATGATCTAATTGGTGTTTTAACCCTTTAAAAGGGCCTGATCATGTAATAGAGGGGGTGGTGGCTCATTTTTCATGAGGTCATGCGGTAACCCAGAGAACAGAATCCCGTGAAGAGAAAGAGCATGCGATGCTGAGAGGAGAAGGAGCAAGGAGGCTCCTGGACAGCGAACAGTGGTCACTTCAGGAGTTCAGAAGGTCTTGCTAGAGAGAGCTTTTATGAGGGAAAACTTCCTATGAGGGAGAAATTGGATGTACGAGGGTTGAGGGTGAGATCTCCTCTTGTAATATTTCTTTTCTCATAGTGAAGTTTGCATGTCCCATGGAGGCAAGCCCTTTTTTGGTTGATCCACGTATTTGATTGTTTTGTTTTATTTCTTCTTTCTTCCTGCTGCATCGTGTGGTATCAAAAAGGTCCTGGGAGGTGGTGTCTTGGCCAGACATCTACCCGACAAGTGGTATCAGAGCGAGACGGTACTAAGATACAAATTGCAACGGTGGTGAGCAAGACTGAAGATGGAGAAGACAAGATCAATCAAGATGGAGATCAATAAATTTGATGGAAAGAGCAATTTCTCCTTGTGGCAGATAAGGGTGAAGGACGTGCTCATCCAGCAAGGGTTGATGATGCTCTCTTGTGCGAGGAGAAACCGACCATCATAGAGATGCAGGATTGAAAACGGCTACAGATGCAGGCGGTGAGTACCATCCGTATGTACCTAGTGGATGAGGTGGTGATCTATGTGCTTAGCGAGACTTCTCCGATGATGCTGTAGTCGAAGCTTGAGGAGTTGTACATAGCAAAATCTCTCACCAACACTCTTCCTTTAGAGGCAATTTTATTCGCTACGGATGGCTAAGGGATAGAGCGTGCAGAAGCATCTAAGTCACTTCCAAAAGATCCTCACCGACCTCCTCAACATTGGTGAGAATGTTGAGGAGAAGACTAGGGCGCTGGTTTTGCTGGCATCACTTTTCCTTTCATACGAGTCCTTGGTGACTACTCTTCTAGTGGAGAAGAGCACCATCAAGATGGATGAGGTCACCACAGCGATAATCCAGAACAAAGTTCTCAGGAGGGAGAATTCAGCTTCGAGCTCAGATGGCGGTAGCTCAGCTTTGGCATTTCTGAAGGAGCAGGAGGTGGTAGATGGAGTGACAGGAAATTATGACGAGGGCGGTCCAAGTCCAGGAGGGACTTGAGCAAAATTAGGTGTTACCGATGTGATGAGTTGGGGCATCTAGCCAGAGATTGCTCTCAACTCAAGGATCGAACGATGGTTGCTGTAGCAACGGCCAGTAGCAATTCAGAGGGAGATGTTCTGGAGATATCTGATGAGGTATCTACTTTTTTCCAACAGTGGATATTAGATTCTACATGCACCCATCATGTATGTTGCAGAGAAGAGTAGTTTGACTCTCTGAAGAACAGTAAGGGCACTGTTTATCTGTCGGATGATCGAGCTGTGCGATCAAAGGCATCGAGATGATCAGCTGGAGGATATATGATGGTACAATGAGAAGATTGGAGGAGGTCTGATACATACCCGATTTCAGACGAAATCTTATCTCACTGAGCAGATTGGATTTGAGAAGCTATAGGATAGTAGTTGGTGGAGGAATCCTGAAGGTGCTATACGGTGATAGGATTATTCTGGAGGGAAAGAAGGAGAGGAGAGGATATTATTACCTGGTAGGGAGCCCAGTGCAAGATGGAGCTTCAAGAGCTAGGTGGAGCCAAAGCGAGGTGGAGCTCCAGGTGGAGGTGGATCGGGCACGAGACAAGAGACTCGAGAGGACGAGAAGCAACGTCGCAAGGTGAGGTTCCTATTACTGCAAGATGATGCCCCGAGCAGGTCTCAGATCAGGAGGAGCACAGCATATGATAGAGATGGGATCGAGTGGTTTGGCTCGACTCTCATATTTGTCCATCCATGATCAGCAGGCGATTGTCCTAGGACATGGGAGCGAGGAGATCCAGAAGCTCTCGAAGTCAGGAGGAGGTCGAATATCGAGTCGAGATGAAGATTGCTAGAATTTGATGCCTCGAGATTCGATCCATATTGAGCCCACATTGAGGTCTGCGATGAAAAATAGAGTCCAATGTTACCAAGATCACCTCAAATGGAGTTCGGATGGTCAAGATACGCGCGATTGAAGACGACACGAAACCTGGAGCGATGGAGGACTGTCGGCGGTCAGCGGCGGGCCGGTGGAGCGGGGGCGGCCCGGCCGCGTGCGGCCCAGGTGCAGCAGCACGTGGTTGGGCGCGGCAGGGTGCGGGGCCTGGGCACACGGGGTGCAGCTTAGGTGCGAGCGCACGGGCCGGCCCAGGCCCAGGCGCACGGCATGGGCGCGGGCCAGGCCCAAGCGTGGGCCGGCCCAGGCCTAGGCGCCCGCTGGGAGCCCGTTTGCCCAATCCATCGTGGATCGAGCGGTGCACAAAGGAGGGCGTGGACTGCGTGGGTGTTTGCCACGCATTTCTCACGGTCCATGGCACTGTTCCATGGACCGATGTGCGATCGGAGGGCATGGGTAGCTTCTGGTCATGATCCAATGATCCAGATCCTTATATGGGCATGATTAGGAATTCTACTCGCGATCTAATTGGTGTTTTAACCCTTTAAAAGGGCCTGATCACGTAACAGAGGGCGTGGTGGCTCATTTTTCGTGAGGTCGCACGGTAACCCAGAGAACAGAATCCCATGAAGAGAAAGAGCATGCGATGCTGAGAGGAGAAGGAGCAAGGAGGCTCCTGGACAGTGGATAGCGATCGCTTCAGGGGTTCAGAGGAGTCTTCCTAGAGAAAGAGCTTTTGTGAAGGAGAACTTCCTGTGAGGGAGAAATTGGGTGTACGAGGGTTGAGGGTGAGATCTTCTCTTGTAATATTTTTTTTCTTCATAGTGAAGTTTGCATGCCCCGTGGAGGCGAGCCCCTTTTTGGCTGATCCACGTATTTGATTGTTTTATTTTATTTTTTCTTTCTTGTTGCTGCATTGCGTGGTATCGAAAAGGTCCTGAGAGGTGGTGTCCTGACCAGACATCCACCCCATAGGAAGCCAGTCAGTGGAACCACCTCTTCCATTTCTCAACAAGATCAAGATGCTGAGTCCATGCAAGTGGAACTACATGCTGCAAAACAACCTGGACTCTCCTCCTCATCTTCTTCTTCAGCTAACTTGGTCTTGGCCACCCTCTTTTTGAAAAGCTATGAGATAAATTAGTCGGGGTGGATTCTTCCCTGCAGCTGGTTTTAACTCCCCATCATATATCTGCTAAAGAACCCTCAACTTATTCCTCTAATGAAGCTATCTCAGTGTTTGCATTGCAGATTTATTGGGGGGATCCAGGGGAAAAGATAAAACCAAATCTCTTTGAAGATCCTCGCTTGGAACTATGGAGCTGCTGCAAAGCACCCTTTTGTTAACTACATGAAATCACTTCTTCATCAATATAGTTATGATATTTGTTGCTTTTTTGAAACTTGACTTGCTCTCAATGCTTTACCTCACATCCAAAGATACTTCCAACATGGGAGATTTATATGATCCCAACTGGGGGTTTATCTAGTGGGATCATTATTTCTTGGGAAAAAAGCTTGGGATCTATCTCCTTCACCCATGTTGATAATCAAATTATCTTTGGCACCATCTCCATGCCAAATCAGGCCCCTTGGATCCATGGAGCTATTTATGCTAGTACTTGTGGTCTTGCTAGAAGAAGAGTCTAGTCCCAAGCTCTCTCTGTGCTCTCTCTTAGTTAGCCCTTTCTTATAGTAGGAGACTTCAGTTGCAATTCTCAATGCGGAGGATAAGAAATGTGGCAAACCCTTCAAATTGATAGAAATGTTAGAGAATTCAGAAGCTTTACCTGTCAAGCCAGGCTTATGGATCTTGGGTTCCAAGGGCCTCATTTTACTTGGTGTAATAATCAATCTAGGCTTGCGAGAGTTTGGGAAAGACTTGATAGGACTTTTGCCTCTAACCCGTGGTTGGATCTTTTCCCAGAAGTCATCATTTCTTGTCTTGTTAGATTTGCCTCTAATCACTACCCTTTTCTTCTTAATACTTCAAATCGTTCCTCTACTAGTCCTATTCCTTTTCACTTCAAAAAAAATTGGCTTCAAAGTGAGGGTATTCACAATGTCATCGCCAATGCTTGGTCCTATCAAGGTAATTATTCTCCTCCTATCAAGTTGTCCCTACTTCTTCAAAACACTAGAAAAGCAATCAAAAGATTGAAAAAGTATCTGGGCAACATTTTTAAACAGGGGCAAGTTTTGCATGATCAAATCTATCATCTTCAGTTGTTGGAAGCTCAAATTGATGGCCTTTCCTAGTAGCAAAATATGCATCTTTTAGTGTTATTTTAAGCTTATCAATACAATTTATTCTTGCAAGAAATTTTTTAAAGGCAAAAATCATGCTTAATCTGGCTTCGGGAAGGTGATTCTAACATAAAGGTTTTTCACCATTCTATCATTTTTCATCGTAAGCATAACAAGATTTAGTTCTTGATTAATAATAATGGGGAAAGGAAGAGAACCAAGCGGATATCACCAACCTACAGTATAGCATTTCCACTAGAGATGGTTAGTAGATGAGGATGTTGGATAGATGGACCAGCCTATTTTGCCAACTCTTGTCACGCAAGATCAAAATGATTAACTTATTGAGCTATCATAGACGAAGAAATTATTTCTATCATTGAGAGCATGAGCATGAACATGAACAAGGCACATGGATCGAATGGCTTTCCTATATTTTTCTTTCATCATTTTTGGCATATTATCTCAAAGGATGTCATCTCTACGGTCAAATATGTTTGTACTTATGCCTTTCTTCTAGATTCATGGAAGCGAACTTACTTGGCCCTTATCCCCAAATCATAGGCACCTTAAGTTGCCAATGATTTTAGGCTGATTAGTTTGTGAAATTCAATTACAAAATTGTGGCCAAGATTCTCTCCCACAAGTTGAAGCCTTTCCTTCCTCTTATATCTCTTTAGAGTAGGGGGGCCTTTGATCATGGCCGTCATATAATGGATAATATTCTTTTATCTCAAAAGCTCCTTCACTCTTTAAAAAGAGCCCCTCCCACCAAAAGTGTTATGATGCTTAAGATTGACATCGAAAAAGCCTTTGATCGCATCCATTGGCCTTCTTTATTCAAAACTCTCAAACAATTTTGCTTCCATGATAGGTTCATTCAATGGATTAAGGCTTGTGTTATCAGACCTCATTTTGCTCTATTAGTGAATGGCTCTCTTACAAACTAGTTTTCTTCTTTTAGAGACCTCTGATAGGGGTGCTCTTTATCTCCTTATTTATATATTCTATGTTTAGAAGCTCTTTCTAGATCTCTTCATTATTGATGCAGCCTAGGCATGTTTTGATGGAAAAGAGAAAGAAGATGCAGCGAAATAAGAAAACATCAAAAGAGAAAAAAAAAAAACTCACTTCTGGAGTTTTTTTATTCAATATCATAAAAATAAACACAACTCAACATAATGTTAGCCAAAGGAGCCATATTTATAGGAAAAAAGTCCTAACTTAATAGCAAAAGGAATCTAAAGCAAAATAAGAAAAAGATTAAGATAATGATTAAGACTTCCAATTCATCTAGGATTCTTCCAGACTCCCATTCATCTATCAAATAATAGAATTAAGCCCTAAAATTATACATCACAGTAAATTGGTCAAACTCGTAGAGCACAAAAAATGCTTTCTGAATTGGGGTCGTAATAGCGATTCCGACATCGGATGAGAAAGTTATGTCCGTTCTAGTGCGATAGTGTCAAAATTAATATGGTCAGGTACAATCAACTTATTTTTTGATCCTTTCGAGCTCGGTCTGTTGATTCAAGGTATAGATCAGCTAAGACATTTGCATCATCCCCTTCAGGCTAGAAAGAACTCATCCTCAAGTTAGAAGTCTCCTCATCCTCTGATGAACCACCTATGTAGGAAATCAAGTGCTTCACATTGAACACATTAGAGATATGGAGATGACTTGGTAGCTTCAATTGATAAACATTATCATTGATCTTTTTGATTATCATGAAAGGATCAATTTTTTGCTGGGTCAGCTTGTTATATTCACCAACAGGATATCGATCCTTGATCAGAATAGCCCACATGTAATCACCAACTTCAAAATTTTCTTCTTTCGATGCTTGTAAGCAGCCTCTTTATACTTGGCATTACTGATTTCAATTTTTTTCTTGACTGACCGATGGATAGCCTGGATTTCTCCAGTCTAGTTTTTAGCCTTCACACTAGATTACTCTCTGAAAGTAATTGGAATCAACTCTAGAATACTATTTGGGTTTGACACATAGACTATCTAGAACAGATTGTAGCCTGTAGTCTTATTCACCAAATGATTGAAAGCAAATTCAGCCTACGCCAATGCCAAGTCTTATTACTTTTGCCATTCACTAGCAAGGCTCCTCAATAGATTTTCCGAGCTCCTATTAATAGACTCGATCTGACCATCCATCTCAGGATGATAGGCTGAATTGAATTATAGAGATATGCCCAACCTTTTCTATAAACTCCTCCAGAAGTGGTTTATGAACTTCATATCTCGATCGGATATAATGGTCTTAGGTACTCCATGTAGATGCACAATCTCTTTGAAGAAGAGTTGAGCAACATTGGTAGCATCCAGAGTTTTACAATAAGCTATGAAGTGTGCCATCTTTAAGAATCGATCCACAACCACCAGCACTGAATTGCATCACCTTTGGGTCACTGATAGTCCCAACAAAAAATTCATACTGACCTCCTTCCATGGGTGATTAGGAACTAGCAAAGGGCTATACAATCTAGCATTGGTCACTATCCCCTTCAACATCTGGCACACCCAACATCATTGCACATGTCGGATCATGTCACGCTTCAACTTTGGCTAGTAATACTTGCTATGAATCAGCGTGAGGGTCTTGTCTCACTCGAAGTGGCCTTCTCTATGGAGCTCTTATATGATCTTCTCCCATAAAGAATAATCGAAAATATAAAGCTACACTCCTCAAAATAGAAAACCATCCTACACATAGTAATCAACTCGATTATTAGCCTGAATCTCTTGAAAATAGTAGCAAAGTTTGGATCATTGGCATAGAGATCCTTCAATGCATCAAAACCAACCACCTCCACTTGAATAATACTTAGAAGTTTAGCTATCCTGGTCAACACATCCGCCACTCGATTCTGAGCACGAAACTTGTACTTCAGAATAAAGTGAAACTCTTGCAAGTAGTTCACTCATTTGATATGCCTGTGGCTCAGCTTCTTCTAATCATTGACATATTTTAGGACCTCATCATCAGTGTAGAGAATGAACTCTCTCTATACTAGATAGTGCCCCCACTATCAAAGAGCACTAACCACAGCATAAAACTTAACATCATACATAGAGTAGTTCAACTTGGATCC
This sequence comes from Elaeis guineensis, assembly GCF_000442705.2. Taxonomy (NCBI): domain Eukaryota; kingdom Viridiplantae; phylum Streptophyta; class Magnoliopsida; order Arecales; family Arecaceae; genus Elaeis; species Elaeis guineensis. Next base: position 32,053,414 of record NC_025998.2, read on the forward strand.
TGATAATTTTTTGCTATGGAAAGAAACAGGTCACCCTTCCTGATTGAGAACTCCATCGATCTTAGTAGAAGAGACATCGCACTCCACCTTGAAGATCTTAAAAAAATTGAAAGAATAAGAACATCCATAGAAGCAATCTTTCCTTTGATATATTCGAAGGTGATCTACACCTCAAGAGTCCACTGGAAGTGCCTCCCTCTCATGCAATCTGTCACCAGAGACATAATGGAGCTGAAACCCTGAATGAACCTATGGTAGTAAGATGCTAAATCATGGAAGCTCCATACTTCAGTGATGTTGCAAGAAACTGGCCAATTCTGGATGACCTACACTTTGGATGGATCCACCTGCAGCCCCTTAGAAGAGACAAAATATAGCCAAAGGAGGTTAGGCTATCCACCATAAAGCTGTACTCCTTAGCATTAGCATATAACTTCTCCTCCCTTAGTGTACCAAGAACCTCCTTAAGATGCTGTAGGTGAGCTTTCAGAGTAAGACTATAAATGAGAATGTCATCAAAATAAACAATGACAATTTTATGAATGTAAGGTTGTACATAGCATATGATTTATCAAGCTCACGAAAGTGCTCGGTGCATTGAAAAGCCTGAACGACATCACCAGCCACTGCCCTCCCTCATCTTGAAGACCATCTTCCACTCATCCATAGGCCGAATGCGCAACTGATGGTAGCCACTCTTCATATCGATCTTGGAAAAGACTTTGGTTCTAGCAAGCTGGTTAAGCATATCTTCCATCATTGGAATCAGAAATCAATATTTGACAGTGATTCGGTTGATTGCTCTATTGTCTATACACATGTACCACGAACCATCTTTCTTTGAAACTAGCAATGCAGGCACTGTGTAAGGACTCATGCTTGGCCAAATATATCCTTTGTCTAGCAACTCCTGGATCTGCTATTGCAACTCCTAATGTTCAGCTGGACTCATGCAGTTCATCAGCTTGTTTGGTAGGTTTGCTCCCAGAACAAGATCGATATAGTACTGAATATCTCTTTCTGATGGTAGTCCTATAGGCAAGTCTTCAAAAAAAATATCAACAAACTCTTGAAGGATAGGATGTACTAAGGATGGAATTTCTTACTCAACCAACTCGTCCTTCTCCACCACCGCCAAGATGTAGCTAGCCTCCACTGCTTCTTTTAGGTAAGAGTGCTTCATCAGAGATCAGAAGGTTGATGCTAGTTTCTAGCTTTGGTTTAGGTAGATCCTCCTCTTTCATCGATGCCAAAAATTTTTTTTGATAGTCCTTCCAGAATGAATAGGTGTTCCTATGACCATCATGAGTACCACTGTGATCATATTTGTTAGATATATATATCATAGAAGTCAATTATTGGCTAACACATTGTTCATTCTATGACATAAATATATACTTTAAACTATTGATTTAATCAATAAAGATAAGTTTTCTTTTCTCATTCAAGTATTATGTGTTCTTGAATTATCCTTAGAATTGATGTTACGATACATATTCTAAAGTATTGAGAATCAGAGACATGTATAATCGATTCCTACACTGCTCCCGATCATAGAATAGTCATGAGGATGATGATGGATCTAGATAGACCAATATACGGTTTGCTTCCTTCGAAGTAGATGAATCTTTATTCTACAGTATAGAAAAATTGAGTGAAAAATATGGATAGTTGTTAGAAAATAACTAGTACTGAATGTAACCATACAAAAAATTATATAGATTTCTATCCAATCATCAATGATCATCTCAATATTGTAGTTGTGTGACTGGTCTTTTAATCTACGGTGTCACAGTTGCTCACAGTAAGACTGTTATAGTTTGACTACACATAAGTATTGATTCGATTATGAATTTTTATAGTAGATATTGACTTTAGTTGGTTGAGCTGTGCGAACAAGGTGTGCATCTAGATGGGATTTATCAATCTTGATAGAGAGGAGTAATCTTATAAGATTTGAGAAGCTGAGTCTACAAGTCTATGACTATAGCAGTGTGATTGATAGAAAAAAATTTTCATTTGAAATCATCATTGGACTTGAGTTGATCGGATCTATCATATGACTAATGATGAGATTTGATAATTTATCCATGACCTACCACCTAGTCGGGACTCATGATAGAGGGACTGTATCATATATTAACTATACCTAGAGGTTCTATTTTGATTCTACTAGGTTATCACTACATATTGCTAGATATCACTGGTAGATTATGAGAGCTCAATAGGATCATTTTAGATCAATGATCCTTATCGAGTTAGAGTGAAACTGTTTTAACCTACTGAAAGGGGTTTCAGTGATATTTATGATAGAGATCATGATATATCTCACTACCAGATATAATTAAACTTATGGGGTCACACATAAAAAGAAAAGATCTGGATTAGTTACAATTAGACTTATGAAGCACAAATTTATATGGATTTAAGAAAATCCTATTGGGTTCGTGTTAACGGTGAACCCAATTTCTCTTGTGGTTGGTTTGCTTATGTGATAAATTTTTAGTCAATTTCTACATTTGATTTGAACCTAATTGAATTTGATTCAATGGCCTTCAATGGTTAGATATTTAATTTATAGCTTGGATTAAATCAAAAAAGAGTTTCTTGATTTTATTTATCTTGATTTGATCAAGAACCCTTGAAGTGAATTTATAAAATCATGTGGGCAGATTTAAGAGCTTTTAATTGGATCCTATATGATGGAATGCCTAGCATTGGGTGTGGGCATGGATGAATTATGGGTGATGCCCTATTTATTTGGTCCAACTATATTATGACTAGGACTTCTAATATGATTAGGAGTAGAGATTTTAATTTGATTAGGACACCCTTATGTTGTCTATTTAAAGGATCCTAGCCTTACCTCTATTATTATCTTATGATCTTCCCATCCTTTACACCACCTATTACTGTGCCCATGCCTCCTTTTCTCTCTTTCTCTAGCCCACACCCTCTCTCTCTCTAGAAATCCTTCTTGGAGCTAGAAGAGAGGTGGGCAGCATCCCTCTTTGGTGTTAAAGGGTTGGTGCCAAGTTGCTACTGATTTCATCCTCTTCCTTTTGAGTTTGTTGGGAGTTAGTTACAATCACTTCTTATTTGTTATTCTTCTTAATTAGTTAAGGGATCAAAAAATTTTTTTGACTTCTTCAAGAATCAAGAAAGAAAGATCAAAAAGGTTCTAGAGTTGATCCCTATCCGAACTTGGTTCAAGCCTATTCAGACTTTTAGTTCAAGTAAGCAGGATCCAAGAGAAGACAATTGAGGTCCATCCTATAGATACCCATAGAGACAAGATGTTTGTGCTACTGATTCAGAGCCTACTCAATCCCAGATCTAGGGATTGAATTAGATTCATTCCCAATTACAGATTTGAAGCAAAGAAAAAGCGATTCAGATGTGTGAATTGACTATAGGCTTTTGTTTATTCATCCTAAAATCAGTTTATATTAATTTCAGCATATGAACTAGATTCGTAGATGCTTTCATATGATGAGTGCATATTTAGATTAAAAATATTTTAATCTAATTTTTTTGCTATATTTTGAATTTAGTAAATTTTTGAAACTATATATACTAGCACCTGTAGAAAATTCAATAGTGATATCAGAGCTATATATTCATATGTATAAAAGTAGTATAAAAATTTTAAAAATTATTTTCAAAATTTTGATTTTAGTTCATACATGCGATGTATATGTTTATATTCAGATCTAAAAATTATTTTAGTTTTGATTTTTATACATATATGCGATATATGAAAGCATGCATAGGTTAGAAATTAAATTTTTATGATCTAAATTTTTTATGTACGTGATATATGATGGTATGTTTAGATCTAAAATTAATTTTTAAAAAATTTAAAATTTTTTATATATATGATATATGATTGCATGCATGTTCTAAAAGTATTTCGAAAATCAAAAATTTACTTTTTATGCAATAAATTTAGAACTAAAAATTATTTTTATGATCTAAAATTAGTATGTGCATGAATTGTTGGGCATGGATAGTTTTGCATTAGGTCATATAATTGGATTGTATCTTAAGTTATGATTAAATCATATTGGGTCAAAATCGATCTAGCTATTAATTAAACTAAGTCAAGTATTGATTTGGATGAGATCAAGTGAGCTTATAATTCTACAAGTATTGTAAATTGAGTCGATTAAACCCCATATGTAGAATCGAGTTAGCCTAAAAACCTGATTCAACTTTATGGGTCAAATTCGATTCGCCTAAGCTGAGTAATAGAAATCAATAAATCATTTGGTGTCTAAGGTATGTCTTGATCAGTGATTTTTAATTGAAAGACTACTCACCTAGATAATTTTACTTATGACGAGTTAATGATGTACCCTCCCATCGATCTCACTTACCTGATCAATTAGATGATTAGGTTCATTAGTTGCTAAGGCACTTTAGTTTAGCCCATGCCAATTAGATCGATCATGTGATGACTGTTGCCCAGCTATGCAACCCAAGAGGGGGGGTGAATTGGGTTTCTAAAAAATTTTAAGCCCAACAGATTACTTATGAAGAACAAAACTAAGACTTTAAATCAATATTAATTACCTAAAGCAGTATTGCAAGGATATAATAAAGAAATAAGATAAAGCGATAAAGCACACCACAAACACAAGGATTTATAGTGGTTCGGTGCTAACCTTGCACCTACATCCACTCCCTAAGATCCTACTTGAGAATTTCAATCCACTATCCTTTGTATTCAACCCGAATACAAAACGTCGGAAACTCCGACACTAGCTATCCCAAGCTAGATCACTTGTTTCCCGGGTACAAGTAAACCCAAAACACTCCGATTTCAGGTTCGGATCAATCTTTCCTTATTTTGGAAATCCTCCAAAAATAAGAACAAAAACTCACAAAGAGTTAGAAAATTTTGAGCACAGATTAATACAATAACAGCTCCTTTAAATGAGCGAATATAACAATAAAAGCTTTACTCAAATGAAGAACCCCTTTTTCGGAATTTCTCAAAGTGGATGAACGCTTGAATGCTTGAGAAGAGGTTGATTATTGATTGAAGATCTCTTGAAAGCTTTGAACGATCTCTAGATCAAGGTTGAAACAATAGGCGTGAAGAATTCTCTCCTTGAAAGATCTTGCTTTTCTCTTTCACAATCTCTCTGGTATATTGTGGATCCTCTCTCTTTTTCTTTTTGGATTTTTCGTTGATCTCAGGCTTTTTCTTGCAAATTTTGGATCCTCTCTTCTGTTTTTCTCTTCTTTGAATTCACGTTTGATCCGCTATTTAATCTGTAATTTCTTTCATCATTTTAAGCATTTTGTAGCATTAGAAGCAAGAGAAAACAATTTAGGTAGATAAAGAGCCGTTAGAAGATTTTTAGGAAGCATAAATGGCAATTAAAATGGGCAAAAAAATAGCCGTTGCTGACATTTCCCGTCGCAGGGGTCCACTCATGAGTCGACTCATGCTTCAGGGGTCGACTCATGAGTCGACCTCTGTTGCAAAAACCAGAGAATGCGTTTCTGGAAATTTTTGGCTCAAATTAGCAGGGGTCGACTCATGAGTCGACTCATGCCTTGTGGGTCGACTCATGAGTCGACTCACAGGTCGTGTCAAGCCAGAAAACTAGCGTGCCAAGGAGAATTTTTGCGTGCCAATCAGCTCACAGTGCCATGAGTTGACTCTGAGTAGACTCATGCACTTCAAACCTTCATAACTTCAAAAATATAAGTCCAAACACAATAAAATTTTCACCAATAGATTTTAAATCATTTGTTCTACCAAATGGTACTATCAAATCAGGATTTTAATGAAATTATGATTTTACCCTTGAAGAGCATAAGGACTTTTTTATTTTAAAATTATTTGTATCCCTTCAATCTGCTTTGTAATCATCAAAATCAATCTAGGAGCAACAATCTCCCCCTTTTTGATGATGACAAAATATTTGAACAAAAATATTTATGTTAATGCATTAATTTCAAAAGAATCCATTATAGGTATATATGCTTGAAAAGAGTATGATTCTTTTGGCATGTAATATAAATGCAAAAATAGTTTGTCCATTTTCTTAAAGATTTGAAAAGGGTATTAGATCATTTTGAGTTTAAGATATATCAGAGCAAGAGAAGAGAAATAAATTTTGCAATGTATCAGAGCAAGAAAAATAATTTTTTTATAATGTTATCAGAAAAGATTTTACAATGTATCGGAGCAAGAAAATTTTATAATATATCAGAGAAAATTTCACACTGTATTAGAGCAAATGTCAGAGAAAATTTCACACTGTATCAGAGCAAATATTATAATTTATCAGAGAAACCTTCACACTGTATCGGATTAAATTTTATCATGTATCAGAGCAAGTTAAAAGAAATTGTAGGGTGTATCAGAGTAAAACAAATTTCTTAAGATGTATCAAGGTGAATAAAATTTTAAAAGATGTATCAGAGCAAGTTTGAATTTTGAAATATATCAGAGCATATAAAAAAAAATACTTATTTGTATTGTACTTATGATTTTGCTTTTGATGGATGGCTTTTTGTTTAAGTTCTGTCTGATACCAAATTTCGATACCAAATTTCTCAAAGTTTTGTTTAATCTTTCAATCCTTATTTTTGTTTAATTTCTCCAATATTTATTTTAATCTTCCAATCTTTGTTTTTGTTTAATTTCTCAAGTTTGGTTTAATCTTCCAATTCTTGTTTAATTTCTCAAGTTTGGTTTAATCTTCCAATTCTTGTTTTTGTTTAATTTCTCCAGTTTGGTTTAATCTTTCAATCTTTGTTTTTCTTTAATTTCTCCCCCTTTTTTTCATAATTTAGGGTTTTGCTTTTTGTCTAATTTCAATTTTTATTTTTGTTTAATTTCTCTCCCTTTTTGACATCATCAAACATAGTTAACTCTTCCTTTTTTTTTTCTGAAATATTCTTTAATTTCTTCCTCTTTAGAGTTTTTCACAGATGTTTGCTCCCCCTTAATATAGCAATTATCAACAGCAAACAACAACAAGGAGAAGACAATATTTCAACAAGAAGAAAATATATAACCAAAATATGATCATTACAAAGAGGTAGAAATATAGGTAAAAGATGATTCCATTAATATCATAATTGTTTCAATACATAGTTCTTAAAAATAAAATTTAACCAGCTAATTGTCAATACATGGCCTCAAGGTATAGATCCTAGAACAAGATACTAACTCCTAGGACCTAGTAAAGATCAAGATAAGTCAATGATCGGAGTCATCAGATATAGGGTGAGGAGATGATGGATCAGAAGTGCGTCCTCTACCCCGTCTGCCTCTGCCACGAGCAGGAGAGCGAGATGAACTGGGTGGCTGAGAACGCTAAGATGCTAGGGACTGAACAGAAAGGGTGAGTCTAATAGAATCAAGTACGTTCAGTGCTCTGGAAGCAGATTGAAGTAGAGCAGTGAACTGGGTGGTAGCATGCTCACTCGATCCTCGGATCTCTTTCCTCAGTAATTCATATCCACCTTCTAGTGCTCCTCTGAGCCTGCCAGCCTCTGCAGTGAGGTCTGTGACCTCAATAGTAGACTCCTGTGGCTGGGGATGGGCCAATGCAAGGACTTGCCCCTGCAAGTCAAGAACTCTGTCAGTCAGTCTCCAGACTGTGTCCTCAAGCTGCTGTATCCTGACGGACTGATCTGAAATCATCTGAAATACAGTGGAGATGTGGAGAGTAATGGTCTGATCAGAAGAGGTAGCTCCAGGTGCAAAAGAAGTACTACTCCACTGGCTAGACAGCAAAGAAGCCACACGCTGTGAAATATGCTCGATCTGATCGTCAGCCAGTCTGAACTCTGAATGAGGTGCTCTGCTCTTTGGCTGATACACTGGTGTGGGCATCCTAGTAAACTCAGAAGGGCCAGCCTCAGTATCAGGAATGAACTGGGTATCTGGTGAAGCTGCCCTGAAGTCATGTACAGGAGAAGATGGACCTTCTTCTTCTACTCTGCCTTCAGTTCTGTCTTCAGCTCTTTCCTCAACTCTCTCCTCAGCTCTTTCTTCAGAGCCCTTGATCCAACCACCAACAGTCTTTGTAATTCCCATTCGATGCAGGCTGTGTTGGTTGAAAGTGTCCACATGTGAGAGCTTGGTAGGTGTCTCCCCCTCACAGCTAACTCCAAACCTCCTAAATACTCTAGTAAGGGCCATACCATAAGGCAAGTGTGCCTTGGATCTGTTCAAAGTTTCTCTCATGGTCTCTATCATAAGTGCAGGGAGGTTTAGGGAGGTCTGAGTGATGATATGAAACATGACACATACATCTCTGTTGAGGTTTTCTCGTCGGAGCTTGAGTCATCACTCGTACTCCAGATCGCCATCATTGCCTTCTTTTTGAACTTCTTTGGACCTTTCTTCAATTGTGGACATTCGGATCTGAAATATCCTGGCTTCTTGCACTCGTAGCATATAGGGGGTTGATCTTTCTCCTTTTCTTTGCTTTGATCCCCTTTTGTGAATTTCTTTCTCATCCCCTGTTTTCTTTTTCTTAGAAACTTCTTAAATTTTTGGGTGATGAGAGCCATCTCTTCATCCTGATCTTCATCTTCAGAGTCATCCATTTCATAATCAGGCGAAGTTGTGGATTTGAGGGCAATGGTTCTTTTCTTTTTGACTTCATCCTCTTGATGTTGCTTCATGCTAAGTTCATGAGTCATCAAGGATCCAAGAAGCTCTTCTAGAGGTGAGTGTTCAAGTCCTTTGCTTCTTGGATGGCAGTCACCTTGGCTTCCCAAGTTCTTGGCAGTGACCTGAAAATCTTCCTTACAAGTTTACTGTTAGTATAAGATTTGCCAAGACTCTTTAAACCATTGATTATATCAGTAAAACGAGTAAACATAGCAGTTATGGACTCATCATGCTCTATTTTGAACAATTCATATTTATGTACAAGCATGTTTATTTTAGACTCTTTTACTTGATTTGTTCCCTCATGGGTGACTTCTAACCTATTTCATATTTCTTTAGCAGATGCACAAGTAGAAATGCGATTAAATTCACTTGCATCTAGTACACAATAAAGAACATTCATGGCTTTGGCATTTAATTGTGCCAATTTCTTGTCAACCTCATCCCATTCTTTCTCGGATTTGGTTGACTCCTCACCATCTATAATCTTGGTGGGTGTGTGAGGACCGTTCACTATGATACTCCACATATCATAGTCGAGTGCTTGTATGAAAATCTTCATCCGAGCTTTCCAATAGGTGTAATTAGACCCATTGAAAAGTGGAGGTCGGTTTGTTGATTGCCCCTCGGCTAGAGAAATACCGACATGGGTTGCCATAGATCTTTGGCTCTTTGATTGTTAGATCAAAGAAGGGCTAGAGCACCGGCTCTGATACCACTTGTTGCCCAGCTATGCAACCCAAGAGGGGGGGTGAATTGGGTTTCTAAAAAATTTTAAGCTCAACAGATTACTTATGAAGAACAAAACTAAGACTTTAAATCAATATTAATTACCTAAAGCAGTATTGCAAGGATATAATAAAGAAATAAGATAAAGCGATAAAGCACACCACAAACACAAGGATTTATAGTGGTTCGGTGCTAACCTTGCACCTACATCCACTCCCCAAGATCCTACTTGGGAATTTCAATCCACTATCCTTTGTATTCAACCCGAATACAAAACGTCGGAAACTCTGACACTAGCTATCCCAAGCTAGATCACTTATTTTTCGGGTACAAGTAAACCTAAAACACTCCGATTTCAGGTTCGGATCAACCTTTTCTTGTTTTGGAAATCCTCCAAAAACAAGAACAAAAACTCACAAAGAGTTAGAAAATTTTGAGCACAGATTAATACAATAACAGCTCCTTTAAATGAGTGAATATAACAATAAAAGCTTTACTCAAATGAAGAACCCCTTTTTCGAAATTTCTCAAAGTGGATGAACGCTTGAATGCTTGAGAAGAGGTTGATTGTTGATTGAAGATCTCTTGAAAGCTTTGAACGATCTCTAGATCAAGGTTGAAACAATAGGCGTGAAGAATTCTCTCCTTGAAAGATCTTGCTTTTCTCTTTCACAATCTCTCTGGTATATTGTGGATCCTCTCTCTTTTTCATTTTAGATTTTTCGTTGATCTCAGGCTTTTTCTTGCAAATTTCGGATCCTCTCTTCTGTTTTTCTCTTCTTTGATTTCACGTTTGATCTGCTATTTAATCTGCAATTTCTTTCATCATTTTAAGCATTTTGTAGCATTAGAAGTAAGAGAAAATAATTTAGGTAGATAAAGAGCCGTTAGAGGATTTTTAGGAAGCATAAATGGCAATTAAAATGGGCAAAAAAATAGCCGTTGCTGACATTTCCCGTCGCAGGGGTCGACTCATGAGTCGACTCATGCTTCAGGGGTCGACTCATGAGTCGACCTCTGTTGCAAAAACCAGAGAATGCGTTTCTGGAAATTCTTGGCTCAAATTAGCAGGGGTCGACTCATGAGTCGACTCATGCCTTGTGGGTCGACTCATAAGTCGACTCACAGGTCGTGCCAAGCCAAAAAACTAGCGTGCCAAGAAGAATTTTTGCGTGCCAATCAGCTCACAGTGCCATGAGTTGACTCATGAGTCGACTCATGCACTTCAAACCTTCATAACTTCAAAAATATAAGTCCAAACACAATGAAATTTTCACCAATAGATTTCAAATCATTTGTTCTACCAAATGGTACTATCAAATCAGGATTTTAGTGAAATTATGATTTTACCCTTGAAGAGCATAAGGACTTTTTCATTTTAAAATTATTTGTATCCCTTCAATCTGCTTTGTAATCATCAAAATCAATCTAGGAGCAACAATGACTAATTAGATGAGATTTGATCTAAACCTTTCTAATCAATATTAAGCCTAGTGGTCTTCCACCATTATAGAAGTGCAGGCATGGTACTGGCATTAACTGTTCTCGATTGGTTATAGTGGTTCAGTTGTATCGAAAATATGCAACCACTCTACTAGCAAAGAGTTGCTCCAGGGTGAAGATGGAGTTGGGCCTAATATGTGTTATCTGAGAGACTCAATGATGGCTTCACACCTGCTTGTGAACGATGGATTTGGCTTAACTAAGGAGTGGGGCAATATGTGTTATCTGAGTTCTCATGACTTACAGACCAAGTCGCTGCAATATGTTTAGAGAAGTATCTGAACAAAGAGTTGCCTATGCGTCAATGTACATGTCATCAATAACTATTGGATGAGGTGCACTGTATCAGTGGGACCACAGTATCCACTAAAAATCTTACATTGGTCACGTCAGATTTTTTGCTTTTCACTCGGAGAGTATCAGAATCCAAAAAAATAGTGAAAGTCTATTTACATCTAAAAGTTCTTAGAGCAAATATAAATTTAAGTACAAATATCTAACTACAATCTCTACTCTCACTGATAAACAATGTCAGTCTCTAATCCACTAGCCCATATCCTTGAAACCAACCGTCTGACTGACATAAATTTTAAGGACTGGCCCAGAAATCTCAGGATAATCCTGACATCCGAGAAGATTGGGTATGTACTCGATCAGGATGCCCCAGCCTTACCAGCCCATCCTATGACAGAGCAAAGAGCTGCTTTGAACAAGTAGATGGATGACGACCTTAAGGTAAAGTGCTATGTGCTAGCTTCTATGTCAAATGAGTTGCAGAGCTAACATAAGCACATGCCCACTGTCTGTGCAATGATCACTCACCTGTAAGAGTTCTATGATGAATAGAGCCAGACCATACACTTCAAATTATCCAAGTGGTTCTTCAATATGAAGATGCATGAAGGACAGTCAGCCATAATCATTGTCTGACAATGATCAACAACCTTGAGGAGCTTGAGAAGCTCGGGCTTACTATGCAGAGGGAGTTAAAGATGGATTTGATCTTCCAATCTCTGACTAGTTCATTTGGATAATTTATCATAAACTACTATATGAATAAATTAGAATGTAATTTATCTAAGTTGGTCTATATGCTGGTCACTACTGAGGATATCTTGAAAAGTTCAAAGGGCTCTGCTCTTGCTGTTGAGTGGGTATCTTCTAAGAGAAAGTCTCAAGAAAAGAAAAAAAATAAGCTTGCAAAGAAGCAGAAGAAGGAGAGCAAACTTAAAAAGAATATTCTGAAGAAAGCTGAGGAAAAGAAAAAGTATTTTCACTGTAACTCTGACGGCCATTGGAGAAAAAACTGTCCATCTTATCTAGAGAGCCTAAAGATAAAAAAGGATGAACAACCTTCTGAAGGTATGCTTATAATAGAACTAACCTAATGATTTCTTCTACTTTTAGTTGGGTATTAAACTCTAATTCTAGTGCTCATATATATACTTTAATGTAGGATCTAATAGGAAGTAGGTGGTTAAGGTAAGGTGACATAATCCTTCAGGTCGGTAATGGAGCAAAGGTTACCACAGAAGCCATTGGAACCTATCCTCTTCGATTACCGTCAGACTTTAGATTAGATTTAAAAGACTATTATTTTGTTCCTATAGCTAGTCGAAATTTGATTTTGATTTCTATACTAGCACAGGATGGATTTGTTTTTTAATTTAATGAAGACTATTATTCTATTTATTTACGAAATAAATTGGTTGCCTCTGATCTTTTGATTGATAGTCTTTATCACTCACATGTTGATGCTAATGTAACCTAAACAAGCAAATAGTGAGTGCTGTAGGCTCAAAGAGATCCAGAGATGGGTTTAACCATAAGTACTTGTGGCACCATAGGATAAATAGACTGAAAAAGGATGGGATCCTTGGCTTGATTAAACTGAGACAAATTTTGACCTGTGAATTATGCCTTCGAGGAAAAATGACTAGGTTATTCTTTATGGGATAAAAAAAAAAGAATCACTAAGCTACTAGTCCTGATACACACCAATGTGTGTGGCCCATTTGATATGCAGGTCAGGGGTGGTTATAGCTACTTTATTATCTTTACTGATGATCTGTCACGATACAGCTATGTGTTTCTTATGAAATATAAGTCTGAAGCCTTTGAAAGGTTCGAAAAATTTAAGCATGAGGTAGAGAAGCAAACAGATAAATCTATTAAAGTCCTTCAATCTGATCGAGGAGGAAAATATTTAAGTACTTCTGAAATATCTTAAGGAGAACAGCATAGTTTTTCAATAGACTCCTCCAGCACACCTTAACTCAATGGGATATTCAAAAGAAAAAATAAAATCCTATTAGATATGATCTGATCTATGATGAGCTTCATTGATTTATTCTTATTTCTTTGGAGAAATGCCTTACTTACCGTGATATATATTTTTAAATAAAATTTCTTTTAAATCCATTTCTACCACACCATATGAAATATAGTATGGTAAGAAGCTGAGTCTGAGTTATCTTAAGACTTGGGGATGTCCAGCCTGTGTCAAGAGATAGAAAGCTGACAAGTTAGAGGATAGATCTGTTATAGCTCGATTTATAAGGTATCATAAAAAATCTATGGGGTACTACTTTTACTTTCTACATGATCACAATGTGATTGTGAGTCACAATACTACATTCTTAGAAAAATAATTTATCTAGGATGGCGACAGTGGAAAGTTAGCTGAGCTCGATGAGAAGTCTCTGAAGAGCAACGAGCTATAGATCCTCAAGAACCCATCCATGATGAGCCAGTAGTTAATATTCCACCTCCACCTCGTAGATCAAGTAGAATCTCTCATTCTCCTAAAAGATACATGGGTACACTGAAAGAGGATGTAGAGGAAGTATTCCTTGTGGGAGATGGGGGTCATGATGATGATCCTAGTACTTTTGACGAGATAATGTCTGACATCGATTTTGAGAAATGGTTAGATGCAATGAAATTAGAAATTGACTAAATACACTCGAACCAGGTATGGACCTTAGTAGATCCACATGAGAAAATTATTCTCATTGGGTGTAAATGGATCTATGAAAAAAAATTGATGCTGATGGTAACATAGAGACCTATAATACAAGGCTAGCAACGAAGGGTTATAGTCCGTGCGAAGGTATTGACTATCATTATATTTTTTTACCTATAGCCATACTGAAGTCTATCCGCACATTACTTGTTGTTGCAGCTTACTATAATTATAAAATCTAACAAATAGATGGAAAAACTGTTATCCTGAATGGATATCTTGAGGAGGATATCTATATGGAGTATCCTCTAGGTTTCATATCTGGTGTAGTGATCATCGAGTCTACAATCTGTAAAGATCTATCTATAGACTAAAGCATGCTTTTCGAAGCTGAAATCTTCATTTTGATGATGCGATCAAATCGTTTAGTTTTATCAAAAATAAAAAAAATTTTATGTTTATAAATGGGTTAGTGGGAACGCGCTTGTCTTCCTTATACTATACATGGATAAAATCCTTCTCATTGAGAATGATATTCTCATGATGACCTTAGTCAAAGCTTGGTTATCTAAGAAATTCTTCATAAAAGATCTAGAGAAAACATCCTATATCCTTGGGATGAAGGTCTATAGATATAGATCTAGAAGGATGCTTGGCCTGTCACAAAAGCTGTATATAAAAAAAGTACTGAAGTGGTTCAGTATGAAAAACTCCAAAAAAAATTTGCTACCTCTTAGGTATGGTATTCGACTCTCCAAGATGATATGTCCTACCATTTCTGAGAAGATCGAGCATATGAGTAGGATCCCTTATACTTCGACGATAGGGAGCTTCATGTACATCATGTTATGTACTCAATCTGATATTGCTCTTGCTATGAGTGTCACAAGCATATATCAATCGAATCTAGACGAGGAGTATTGGATAGCTGTAAAGAATATCCTTAAGTACTTACGAAAGACTAAAGATTTATTCTTGACCTTTGGAGAAGCACTTGAATTGTGGATTGAGGGTTATACAGATTCAAATTTCATGTTGGATCCTAATGATAGAAAGTCTACATCAAGATATATATTCATTTATAATGATGGTACAGTCAGCTGAAAGTATTTCAAATAGAGTATTGTCATAGATTCGACCATAGAGGCTGAGTATGTTGCCACTTTGGATGCTGCAAAAGAAGACTTCTGATTCAAAAAATTTATCGCAGAACTTGGTGCAATGAAATCAGATGCCATACCACTGTACTGCGACAACAATAAAGCTAAAGCACTTGCTAAGGAGCCCCGATCTCATCAAAAATCAAAATACATTGAATGGCGGTTCCAATCATACGCGACAACCTCAAGAAGCAATATGTTGAAGTGTAAAAAGTAGACTCCACGGATAACGTGACAGATCCACTGATAAAGCAGTTGAGTCAGTCCAAAATGAAAGCTCACCTTGAGAAGATGGAGCTTAGATTGATGGCCAATTGACTTTAGTCTAAGTGGAAGATTGTTAGATATATGTTCTAGAAGCCAATTGTTGGCTGACATATTATTCATTCTATGACACAAGTTTATACTTTAAACTATTGATTTAATTAATAAAGAATATTTTTTTTTTATTCAAGTTTTATGTATCTTTGAATCATCCTTGGAATTTATGTTATGATACATAGTCTCAAGTGTTAAGAATTAGACGTATGTATAATTGATTCTTAACTCCCGATCATAGGATAGTCATGGGGATGGTGTCGATCTAGATAAATCAACGTATGGTTCATTTCTTTCGAAGTAGATGAGTCTCTAGTCTACGATGTAGAAAAATTGAGTGAAAAATATCGATAGTTATTAGAGAACAACTAGTACTGAGCGTGACCATACGAGAGATCACATGAATTTCTATCCAATCGTCAGTGATCATCTCGATGCTGTAGTTGTGCGACTGATCCTTTGACCTACGGTGTCATAGTTGCTCGTAGTAAGACTGCTGTAGTTTAACTACACATAAGCATTGATTCAATTATGAGTCTTTATAGTAGATGTTGGCTTCAGTTGGTTGAACTGTGCAAGTAAGATGTGCATCTAGATGGGATCTATCAACCTTGATAGAAATGAGTAGTCCTATGAGATTTGAGAAGCTGAGTCCAAAAGTCTATGGCCATAGTAGTGTGATTGATGAAAAATAGTTTTTATTTAGAATCACTATTGGACTTAAGCTGATCGGATCTATTATATGACTGATGATGAGGTTTGACGATTTATCCATGACCTGCCATCCAGTCAGGACTCATGATAGAGGGACCGTATCATACATTAACTACATCTAGAGATTCTATTTCAGTTCTACTAGGTTGCCACTATATATTGTTAGATGTCACTGGTGGATTGTGAGAGCTCAATAGGATCGTTCTAGATCAATGATATTTATCGAGTTAGAGTGAAACTATTCTGACCCACTGAAAGGGATTTCAGTAATATCTATGATACAGATCATGATATATCTCACTATCAGACATAATTAAATCTATGGGGTCACACATAAAGGGAGAAGATCTGAATTAGTTATAATTGGGCTTATGAAGTATCAATTTATATGAATTTAAAAAAATCCTATGGGGTTCATGTTAACCTTGCTAGCACTTGGGTGAATCCAATTTTTCTTGTGGTTGGTTTGCTTATGTGATAAGTGTTAGAATACCGCTACGATTTCGTACGTATAGTTTAAAATTTTTTTCTAAAGATCTATGCATCAAAAATAAATAAATTAAAATAATCTTAATTTATTCATGTACCAGATCAGATCTAAGAATTATAGAAAGGATATTGATACGAACATGAAATCACGATCTAAAATTTGAAATAGAAAAAACAAATCGTTAGAAAAAAAAATGGAGATCAGATCTCTATACCTCGAATCCTGCAGATGTCTCAGGTTCTAATCGTAGCCGCACACACACTCGATCTCTGCTGGTATCCACATGAATCCATCTGATCAGAGCATCGAGATCATCGGTGTGCTAGCACCTTGCAAATCTCGCTTGTCATCTTTAGATCTAGATCTCTTCTTTTAGATCTTGAAGAAAGAGATCGCTGCACAAACTCTTTCGCATAGATCCGACAGAATCTGAATCAGATCACCATGAAGAGAAGAAAATTTTTTCTTCTCTTTTTCTCTCTCTTTTCTCATCTTAGATCTGATCTCTATCAGATCTGGACGTGAATGAGTGGAGAAGGGGAAGGAAGTTGGGCGTTGGGGTGTGTAAGAAAGAAAGAAGTAGCGCCTCACATCTTTTTCCCATCACAAACTCTTCAGACCCCCTGTTTTAATTTTTGTCACACTCCTCATCTTATCCCATGCATAACCTCTCCATCACACCTAAGAGATCTCATCTAAGGCATTGAAATTAAATCAAGAATTGGAAAGGTGTGGAGATAAGGTTGCATTACAAGAAAGAAATCTCTTCTCACCATAAGCACACGTCCCACCTTTCCCCAATTTTTTTGTCATACAAGATTAATCTTCCATGTCTCAATTAGATAAATTTCTATCTTATTTTAAATCAAATTCAAATAGAAAAAAATTTGGATGAAAAAGAGTTTCAGAAAAGGTGGGGCGCCAATCTCCTTTCACACACACTAAGAAAAAAGGATGAGAAAAATAATACCCCACTTCTTTCTTTGGCATGATTTATAGAGAAAGAATTCTAAAAATTTAGTCTCTCTAAGTCATGGTTCATCTGGTTCAAATAGGACCTCAATCGGATTTAAATCGAGTCTGAAACGAGCTGAATTCAAAAAGGCTATCAAGCCTGATCCAATCAGGCCTGAAATCCAAATCTGATTTGGATAATTGAACTCAATTAATATTAAATTAAATTAAATTAAATTAAATTAAATTTGATTTAAATTAATTAAAATTTAATTTATAATTTAATCAACTCTTAAAAAAATTATAATATTTATAATTAAGTCCCTGTGCTAACAATTAGCAGCTGCCAAAATTGTAACGCTTACAAATTAGCAATTTTTAAAATTCAAATTATCAATCCGATTGATAATTTGAATATGATCGAAGTCATTGATCAGGTCAAGCTTTTTTTGTATATGACCTCTCAGATTCTATTCTGTCTGGTAGTGAGACATACTGTGATCTCCATCACAGTATCATCAAAACTCTTTTCGATGGACTGAAATGATTCCAACTCACCTTAGCAAAGATTGTTGATCCGAAAATGATCTTAGTGGGTTCTCACGATCCACCAGTGATGTCTAGCAATATATAGTGACAACCTATTAGAACAGAAAAGTAAACCCCTAGGTGCAGTTATCGTGTGATACAATCTCTCTATCATGAGTCCTGACTTGATGGAGGTCATAGAGAACTCGTCAAATCCCATCGTCAGTCATATGCTAGATTGGCTCGACTCGAGTTCATTTATAAATTTTATGAAAATTTTTTTTCAGTATTCACACTTACTCTGGCCAAAAATTTTCTGAACTCAGTCTTACGAATCTTATAGGACTTCTTCTTTTCTACCAAGGTCGATAGATTCTATTTAGGTGCATCCTACTCCAAACAACGAACCTAAACCTACATAGCCAATATACAAGCAAAGACCCATATGGCTAGGGACCAAGAAAATATGCAGTCAAACTATGTAGCCTCACTATGAATAGCCAACACACCGCAGGTCAAAGGACTAGTCACACCACTG
The DNA here is from genome assembly GCF_000442705.2 of Elaeis guineensis. NCBI lineage: Eukaryota > Viridiplantae > Streptophyta > Magnoliopsida > Arecales > Arecaceae > Elaeis > Elaeis guineensis. The sequence continues at coordinate 32,071,963 of NC_025998.2, forward strand.
AAGCATTGAGAAAGATCACTGACGAGTGAGTAGACATCCAAGTGGTTTTTCGTGTTGGTCACACTAATACAAGTTGTTCCCTAACAACCATCTACACTCTTCCTTCAGTATCTCTATACCACAGACTCGAGACTCATCTACTCTAAAGAGAGGTGATCCGTGTATCGATCTTGAATGGATTGATCACTATCCTCCGTGGCGATCCTTCGATTGGGAGCATTCAAAAATTAACCACTAATGATGTATGTCTCAAATTCTCAACATCTTGAGAATATATAAAATTATCTTTATTAATTTTTAGGATAAATCATAGACACATAAACATGATTGGTTATAAAGACTGCACATTAAGTACAAAATATGCCCTAAAGAAAGGTATGTGTCAGCCAAGATTGGCTTCTAGGGCATACATCCAACAAACTTTCACTTGCACAAAGTCAATTTGCCATATACCTGAGCCTCATCTTTTGAAGACGGGCTTCGATATTTAGCTGGCTAAGTGACTTGGGCCTACCACTATTATGTGGAGTCTACTCTCTGTACCTCCATATATTTTTACTTGAGGTAATCGCGTATATTCCTATTCTACGTGCATGGACTTCTGGTGAGACCTTAGCTCCTTAGCAAAGACTATGGACTATTATCTTTGCAGTATAATGTCATAGTATCTAATGGTATGATATCTAGTTCTACAACTATCATAAGAACCAGAACACATCCTGCACATTTATAGTATATTCAGCTTCCATTGATCAATTATTTGGAACCCTTCCAATAAATTGAACCAACATAACTCAAGAATACATGCTGATGTAGATATTTTACTATCAGCATCAGTGTATCCTCCCACTCTTAGCTCTAACCCTTCTTCAAAGATGAGGAATGACCTCTTAGTGCTTCTCAAGTACTTAGGGATATTTTTCACAGCAATCTAATGCTCCCAGCTTGGATTCGACTTATATCTGCTCGTGACTTTCACAGCAAGATATACCAAGTCGAATACATAGCTTGGCATACACCTATGCTTAAGAGGATAATGGATTCCTCTTGGAGGTTTTAATGCTGAATCCTTTCAGTATCAGTTCTATGTACTTATCTGTGAAAAACAAACATCCTTTTAGGATCTATCTCTATAGACCTTTATTTCAAGAATGCTTGACCTAGATCTTTGAAAAAAAATTTATATATAATCACAACATAATCGGTATAGAACCCTCTCACTGATCTTCATATAATACATGATTCCTCATATCATGTTGTTGTAGGTTTTGGGATCATCCCTACGTTCCAATCTCCCTTGAGAAATATTTTCTCCGAATCCTTTGTAAGAATATAAAGTATCTTTCTAAAGGATAAGAGATCCAACTAGATCTACGAGATGGAGGAGGTACTACATATACTGACTCATCTTAAATAGGTTGTATAGATCCTGTGACTCGTTATTCTTTAGAGATTTCTCTGAGTTTATCTTTTCACTGTTTCTAAGAAAACAGTATGATTGCTCACAATCATATTATAAACTACTGGGAAGAGAAAGTGATATCTCAAACACCTTTTGGAATACTTATAAATGAGCTCTTCACAGACTTTTCCTCTAACTTGTCTACCTTTTTATATCTCATATGGTGTGGTGAAACTAATTTTAGAGAAAATCTAATTTAAATTTTAGAAATTAAAACTTGTTTCTAAAGAAACAATAATTGAATTAGTGATATTCATACTTGACTGGACCATATCTCATATAGTGCCATCGCTCTTCATAGATACATCATTGAGTTAAGGTGTACAAGAAGAATTCCATCATGAAACTATGCCATTCTCTTTAGATAATCGATAAATTTTCTATTTGATATTGCATCCTCGATCTGATCGAAGTACCTTCAAAAAATTTTTGATTTATCTTTTCTACTTCATATCTGAATTCTTTGAACCTTTCAAAGTCTTTTAGATTTATATCTTACATCCATATACCTATACCATGACTGCTCATCAGTAAAGGTAATAAAATAGTGATAACCTCCTAGTCTGACTCATCAAATGGGCTATACACATCGTATGTGTACTAGGATAAGTATTTCAGTGGTCCTATCCCTTTGACCCACAAAGGACAGTTTGGTCATTAATCTTCAAAGCGATGATTCACAGACTAGATATGACTTAATAGTCAATGAGCCCAAAGGCCCATATTCTCCAGTCAGTAAATCATTTCTTTTCATATATGACCTAGCCAAAAGAACCATCTGTATGCTTCAAGTTATTTGGTTTTGGATCTTTTAGATGCAATGGTATTCACTATTTGCTTAAATAATTTTTACAAATGCATCACCATTCAAATGATAAAAATTAAATCCAAATGATAATCATTGAGATTAGGTGCCCATGGCTTAGTGTAACTTTTGCACCATTACCGACTCAAAAGAGTCACTTCACCCTTCCTCAGTCCTCTTTCTTCTTAGACCTTATATTAAAGTACATAATATGCACTAGAGTCTAATGAAAAAGAGAAAACTGTAAGATTTATTTTGAGCAATTTAACATACCTTCTAAAGGCATGTAAATATTTCTTTAGGTTCTCCAGGTATGTACCTTTGAACTTTTCAAGGTCCCTTAGTTACCAGTATATCGACTAATTCAATTAAGATGCTATAATATTTATTCATATAATAGTTTCATAAACTATTCGTATGAATTAGAAATTACTGGATCAAATTCATTAGCAATTTCTTATGCATGGTCATGTGGAGCCTTACAAGCTCTTCAATATCCTTGATCATCGATCATGGACAAACTGGCCATCATGCATCTCATGCACTATGCAACTCTGATCATCTCATAATTATTACAGATGAATCAGTATGTCATTGACACTCTACATATCCTTATGCTCCATTGGATTTCATCAACTATGAAGTCCAATTTATAGCACTTAATCTAATTGTCAATATCCAACTATTTGTCAAGTATAGCTCGTTGACTATGGATTGAATGAGCTGATGGCATTAGATTAACCTGATCAAGAATATGATTTAATTTCTAAAAGCTAAAAACTATTCTTAGATTTTTGAACCAGAATATGTAGTCGATTTTGGTTAAGTGAAAAATATCTAGGATTCGAGCTAGAGGATTGGAAGCTGAAAGAATTGACCATAGAGAGTAAAGATTTAATTAAATGATAGTACTTGTAATAGTTTATTCTAAAAATTTTAAAAAAAAATAAAAAGCTCTTAATAATTTTTTTGAATCTCTCACACTCCTCGAGTGGAGAAAACAGAAACCCCAATGCAATAATAGGTTCTAGTAGGTGCTACAGTCTCATCGATATACGGCACCTTATCTAACAATTATTGATGACATACATACCAATGCGTGGATAACTCTTTGTCCAGATGCTTCTCCAAGCATGTTGCAGTGACTTGGTCTCTAAGTCCTGTAGCCTCACCTAATAGTTATTGGCACATTCTTTAGTTAAGTCCGACCCATCATTCACCAGTGAGTACAAAATCATCATTGGATCCCTTACCTAATAGTTATTCGGCCCAACCCTATCTTTACCTTGGGGCATCTGATGCCAATAGAGTGGTTGTGCCTTCCTGATGCAACCGAATCACTGTAACCAATCGAGAACGATCAACACCAAAAAAGGCACCCGCATCTCTACAATGGTGGAAGACCAGTAGATTTAATATTTAGTGAGGAGATTTGGGTTTAGATCTCTTCTAATTAGTCACATACATCTGATGTAATGACTAATATGATTTGGGTCAGTACATTTCATGTCTGACCAACCTAGTCGACATGGAGAAACTCGGGTCAACAAGTAACCTAATACAAAACATAATCTCCTAAGATGGCTAGGTAAATAAAGATAAATGGGGGTCTCCCCATTACTTTCCTTAAACACCAATGAATTGGTTAGATCAGACAACAGAACTAATTAAATAACCACCATCTAATACTTATCTTAGACACCAAATTGGTTGATTAGAATTAATTAGGTTAACCTATAGACCCGGGCTCGAACCGTTGAGTCAAAATCAATCTTGATTTAATCAATTCACATCACATGTGAATCAATTTGACCAACTACAACTAAATTCAATTTTGAGTCCTCAAAATCGATCTTGATTTAATCAATTCACATCACATGTGAATCAATTTGACCAACTACAACTAAATTCAATTTTGAGCCCCTTTGACCTAATCCCAACCAACTCTTGATTAGGTTCGATCAATTACTCAAAATTGAAAAGGGTTCTAACATGATCTAATCAATGATCTTAGTAGTTTGATCTCTAAACCTAATTTGTTCAACCCATACCCAAAGTCTATATTTTATGCATTAAAATTTAGATCTTAAATTCATAATTTTAGATCTTATAATTTTAAATTTTAATCTCAATTAAGTGCATTATGTACATGGATTTAGGTTTAGATCTCGAAATATTTTGTAATCTAAACCATTTATGTTGTATCTCATACAATATCGCTATTTGCATAATCGAGTCGATTCACCTGGGTACATGAATCGACTTGTCACTGTGAGTCAGCACAACACTGAGACAAATAAAAACTTATAAACCTAACCTGCACAATTGAGTCAGTTCATCAGTAAATGAGCCAACCTACCAGGGTCTTGAATTGACTCCAACAAAATTGACTCAACTCATCAAGCACTTGAGTCGACCCAATTGAGAATCGAGTCGACTCCACAGTAATACCAATTACAGTTTCATGGTTTCATACAAACAAAATATATAGTTTTGGATCTAGAATTTTGCAGAAATTAAGTTTTAGATCGTGTGTCAAAATAATATATACATATAATATTTATCAATCTAAAACACATAAAAATACATGTATAATCTAATTTAAATCTAAAATATGTATCATATATAAATTTTTTGTTCGCTGTTCATCTTTATGAGAAACATCACAGTCAGCACTCCTACACGTCATAAGAGAGAACCTATCGAATGGGCAAAAGAGGGACTTTGATCCCTTCATCATCTTATAACCGAACGGCCATGGTGACTATCCCAATTTGATTACTAAGCTACTAAAAATTTAATCTAACATATCATATACATAATCAATTAAAAATTAGATCTAATTATCTTTCACATATCAAACATATGAACCATAACTATAGATCTATGCATGTAATAAAATTTCAGCAACTATACTAGATCCATATTACACCCTAATTAAAATTTTCAGATCTAAAATCAATTTCAGATCTGAATAACTCATGATTTATTTCAAATCTAAAATAATTTTAGATCTAAAATATTTTTATAATCATATTACAGTATGCATAAAAATTAGATCTAACTTTAATCGATGTTCTATATCATTCTAAAACAACCATTCAGCATAATAGGGGTTATGCCAGGGCAATCTTATTTCAGAATGATGTGATCATCTAACTAATCTTCAGATTAGATTTCTACAAACCAGATATTAGATTTGAGGGGGTTTCATATTCATATCAGAATCTAGCTCTGATACCACTGTTAGAATACCGCTACGATTTCGTACATGTAGTTTAAATTTTTTTCTAAAGATCTATGTAGTAAAAATAAATAAATTAAAATAATTTTAATTTATTCATGTACCAGATTAGATCTAAAAATTATAGTAAGAATTTTGATACGAACATATAACCATGATCTGAAATCTGAAATAGAAAAAACAAACCGTTAGAAAAAATAAACGGAGATCAGATCTCCACACCTTGGATCCTGCGGATGTCTCGGGTTTTGATCATAGCCGCACATGCACCCGACCTCTGCTGGTATCCACACAGAGCTATCTGATCAGAGCATCGAGATCATCGATGTGTTAGCACCTTGCAGATCTCACTCCTCATCTTTGGATCTAGATCTCTTCTTCTAGATCTTAAAGAAAGAGATCGTTGCGCAAACTCTTTCGTGCAGATCTGACGGAATCTAAATCAGATCACTATAAAGAGAAGAAGAACCCTTCTTCTTCTCTTCTTCTCTCTCTTTTCTCATCTTAGATCTAATCTCTATCAGATCTCGACATGGATGAAATGGAGAAGGGGAAGGAAGTTGGGCATTGGGGTGTGTAAGAAAGAAAGAAGTAGCGCCTCACATCTTTTTCACGTCACAAACTCTTCACGCCCCTTTTTAAATTTTTGTCACACTCCTCATCTTATCCCACGCACAGCCTCTCCATCACACCCAAGAGATCTCATCTAAGGCATTGAAATTAAATCAAGAATTGGAAAGGTGTAGAGATAAGGTTGTATTGCAAGGAAGAAATCTCTTCTCACCATAAGGGCACATCCCACCTTTTCTCAATTTTTTTATCACACAAAATTAATCTTCCATGCCCTAATTAGAGAGATTTTGATCTTATTTTAAATCAAATTTGAATAGAAAAAAATTTGGATAAAAAAGAGTTCTAGATAAGGTGGGGCGCCAATAGCTTTCACTCATGCTAAGAAAAAAGGATGAGAAAAACAACACCCCACTTTTCTTTTTGGCATGATTTTTAGAGAGAGAGTCTCAGAGAATTTGGGCTCTCCAATCATGATTCATCAAGTTTAAATAGATCCTCAATCAGATTCAAATCAAGTCCGAAACGAGCCGAATTCGAAAAGACTGTCAAGCTTGATCCAATCAGGCCTGAAATTCAAATCTGATTTGGATAATTGAACCCAATTAATATTGAATTAAATTATATCTAATTAAATTAATTAAAATTTAATTTATAATTTAATTAATCTTAAAAAATTATAATATTTATAATTAAGTCTTTGCATTAACAATTAGTAGCTGCCAAAATTGTAATGCTTACAAATTAGTAGTTTTTAAAATTTAAATTATCAATCCGATTGATAATTCGAATATAATCGAAGCCATTGATTAGGTTAACTCCTTTTGTATGTGACCCCTCAGGTTTATTCTATCTGGTAGTGAGACATATCATGAGCTCCATCACAATATCATCAAATTCTTTTCGATGGGCTGAAACAATTCTAACTCACCTCAATAAAGATCGTTGATCCGAAAACGATCTTAGTGAGTTCTCACGATCCATCAGTAACGTCTAGCAATATGTAGTGACAATCTAGCAGAATAAAAAAGTAAATTTTAGATGCAGTTATCGTGTGATACAATCCCTCTATCATGAGTCTCGACTTGATGGAGGTCATGAAAACTCATCAAATTTCATCGTCAGTCATATGCTAGATTGGCTCAACTCGAATTCATTTGTGAATCTCGTAAAAATTTTTTTTTAGTATTCACACTTACTCTGACCAGAGATTTTTTGAACTCAATCTTATGAATCGTATAGGACTTCTTTTTTTCTATCAAGATCGATAGATTCCGTCTAGGTACATCCTACTCTAAATAGTGAACCTGATCCTACATAGCCAACATATACAGTAAGAACCCATATAGCTAAGGATCAAGGAACGTGCAGTCAAACTATATAGCCTCACTGTGAATAGCTAATACACCACAGATCAAAGGACCAGTCACACCACTACAGCATCGAGAAAGATCATTGATGAGTGAGTAGACATCCAAGTGGTTTCTCATATTGATCACACTCGGTGTAAGTTGTTCTCTAACAACCATCTGTACTTTTACCTCAGTGTCTCTACACCATAGACTCGAGACTCATCTATCCCAAAGAGAGGTGATCCATGTATTGATCTTGAATGGATTGATCACTGTCCTCCATGATGATCCTCGATCAGGAGCATTCAGAAATTAACCACTAATGATGTATGTCTCAAATTTTTAACACTTTAAGAATATACAAAATTATCTTTGTTAATTTTTAGGATAAATCATGGACACATAAATATAATTGATTATAAAGACTACCCATCAAGTACAAAACATGTCCTAAAAAATGTATGTGTCAGCCAAGATTGGCTTCTAGGACACACATCCAACAATAAGTTTTTAGCCAATTTTTATATTTGATTTGAACCTAATTAAATTTGATTCAATGGCCTCCAATAGTTGGATGTTTAATTTATGGCTTGAATTAAATCAAAAAAAAATTTGATTTTATTTATCCTGATGATTTGATCAAGAACCCTTGAAGTAAATTTATGAAATCATATGGGCTGATTTAAGAGCTTTTAATTGGGTCCCATATGATGGGATGGCTAGTCCTGGGTGTGGGCATGGGTGAATTATGGGTGGCACCCCATTTACTTGGTCCCACTATATTATGACTAGGACTTCTAATATGATTAGGAGTAGGGATCCTAATTTGATTAGGACACCCTTATGTTGTCTATTTAAAGGATCCTATCCTTACCTCTATTACTATCTCATGATCTTCCCATCCTTTCTGCAACCTATTACTGTGCCCATGCCTCCTTTTCTCTCACTCTAGCCCATGCCCTCTCTCTCTCTAAGCATCCCTCTTAGAGCTAGAAGAGAGGTGGGTAGCATCCCTCCTTGGTGTCAAAGTGTTGGTGCCAAGTTACTGCTGATTTCATCCTCTTCCTCTTGAGATTGTTGGAAGTTAGTTACAACCACTTCTTGTTTGTTATTCTTCTTGATTAGTTGAGAGATCAAGAAAAATTTTTGGCTTCTTCAAGAATCAAAAAAGAAGGATCAAAAGGGTTTAAGAGTTGATTCCTATCCAGGCTTGGTTCAAGCCCATTCAGGCTTTTAATTCAAGCAAGCAGAATCCAAGAGAAGACAATTAAGGTCAGCACCATGGATACCCATAGAGGTAGGATACTTGTGTTGCTAATTCAAAATCTGCTCAATCTCAGATCTAAAGATTGAATTAGATTCATCCCCAGTTACAGGTTTGAAGCAAAGAAAAAGTGATTCAGGTATGTAAATTGACCATAGACTATTTTTTATTCATCCTAAAATCAGTTTATATTAATTTCAGCATATGAACTATATCCATAGGTACTTTCATATGATGAATGTATGTTTAGTTTAAAATATTTTAATCTAGATTTTTTTGCTGTATTTTGGATTTAGAAAATCTTTGAAATCTACATGCACTAGCACTTGTAGAAAATACAATAATATTGCCATAGCCTCTCCGAAAGCAGGTGACAAGCATCTATGGCAATGATTTATCGAAGTATTTCTGTCTGATTGAAAAGGATATAAGGCAGTGACTATCGACAACCACCTCACTCCCTTTTCAAAATCATGACAGCTTGTAAGGCCGAGGATATTTTTCAATGGTCAGGTTTAGCTTTGTGACAATCTCTTAAGACATGACATTCTCACAGCTACCTCCATCAATGATGACTTTGCAGATCTTTTTTTTAATGGTGCAGTAGATGTGAAAGATATTGATCTGCCTCTAGTCTTCTTCCTTCTTTTTGGGAGCAAACAGTTTCTTCCAAACACTTAGAGCCTCTTCTCTATCTCTGAAAAGTAGCGAATCATCCTCCTCTTCATCTCCTTCGTCATATGTAGGCTCTTGATCATCTTCAAATATCTCTTCTTCTATCAATATCTGCTTTCCAAGCTAACTAACAGACTTCTTGTGCTCGTTCTATATGTGTTCGATGTCGCTACAGTGATGAAACTATAGCGTAGAAGATCTAGTCGGGGCTGGCTTCGAGGACCTCATATCAATTGCACCACGAACAGGAGGAGTAGGAGTTGTGTTGCACCAAATGTCCCTCTGATTCTCTACCGCTTGGTTGCTCCATAGGAGAGAACTCGATTGGGCACAGGCCTTCATCGTAGCTACTCCTCAGCAACCAAGCTCGATCGTAAGCTTCCTTAAGCATCCATAAGGAGTGGAGCCTTAAGGTATCTTGGATCTGATGCTTAGTCCACCAAGGTACCTCACTACCATCAACTTCTCGCTCTCTATCAAGTCATTTCTAGTGGCCAGTTGGTATAACTTGTTTGTGTATTCATCCACAAATCTAGGCCCTTACTGAAGGTTTTATAGGCCTTAACATAGGAACTACATATAGTTGAAGGGCAAGAATTGCTCCCTCAATGTCTTTTTCATCTTCTCTCAGTTTTGGATCTTTGGCTTGCCTCTGTGCTTTCTAGTCTTTTTTAACTGTTGCCACTAGATAGAAGCCCACCCCATCAACTTCAAGGCGACAAGCTTCACCTTCTTGTCATCGGGCACCTCCTTGTATTCGAAGATGCACTCAATCTGATCTAGCCAATCAAGGAATATTTTTGTTTATAGACTATCCAAATATTCAGATAGATCTATTCTGATAGTATCATACTAGTAGATTGGTAGCTCGAATGATTCGCCTCGACCTTCATGTCAATGGATGGGGTACCCCTATAGAAGGGGTTCTCCAAATTTGAAGCTTCTCCATCAGATCTGTAGTCTTCTGGTTCCATCACAAATTTTGCTTCTCGAGTTTCCAACTGCATGATACGCACAATCAGTTGTATTACCTATCTCCGAAAATCTTCACATTCTATTATTAGATCCCACATTTGCTATGTGATTTTTTAAGGAGCCACTACTACTTGGTTTATGGTTTGATTTTGCTTGCGGCCACCACCACCACCCACTATCTCGACTGTAGGGAAGAACTCTACTCAAGGATTGCTAGGCTCTGATACCAACTAACATAGTCTAGGCCACATTTTGATGGAAAAGAGGAAGAAAACACATGAAACAAAAAAACAACAAAAGAAAGAAGAAATCTCTTCTGGAGTTTTTGATTCAACATCACAAAAATAAACTCAATTGATTACATTGTTGGCACAAGGGACTGTATTTATAGGAAAAAAGTTTTAACTTAACAACAAAAGGAATCTAAAATAAAATAGATAAAAGAGTAAGAATGATTAAGACTTCCAATTGGTCTAAGATTCTTCCGAACTCCCGTTGACCTATCAAATAATAAAATCAGGCTCCAAAATCATATGTGATAGTGAAGCATCAGGCTTGTAAAGCATGAAAAAAGCAATTTGAATTAGGGTCATAATAGCGATTTTAACATCAAATGAGAAAGTTACATCCGTTCTAGTACAACAATGTCAAAATCAATAGGATCAAATGCAATCAGCTTGTTTTCCGACCCTTTCAGATCTGATCCATTGAATCAAGATATTGATTAGCTAAGACGTCTGCACCAATTATGCTATACAAAGTCATTTACTGACAACAATTCGACCTAAAGAAGGCCCAACTATATCTCATATTTTCTTTATGGAGGATTATGTTCGTCTCTAGAGCTACAGTTCAAAATGCTATTTGTATCAAAGCTATTCTGAAAGCCTGTTGCTTTTTATCACACTACAACAGAACAGAATATTAGCGACATAAAAAATTCATCGTTAATAATAAAATTTTATCAATAATAGTTATTAACGATGAAATTATCATCGCTAATATTTTATCACAAATAATGACATCATTGATAATATTTTACAATAAAAAAAAATTTCATCGTCAATAATCGATATTATCGATCAAAAATTTTCATCATTAATAATTTTTTTTAAAAACTATTTATGATGAAAAATTTTAAGCATAAAAAAACATAATTTGTGATGAAATACTACATCATTAATAAAAAATAATTATTTATGATGAATCATATTCATTGCTATTAATTTAATTAAAAAATTTTATAAAAAATAAATTTAAAAAAAATATTAGTGATATAAAATTTTCATCACAAATATGATAATTTTTGATATAAATTTTTATCACTAATAAATTATCAATTATTTATGATGAAAATATTTTCATCATTATTAATTTAATTAAAAATTTTTATATAAATCAAATTTAAAAAAAATTAATGATGTAAATTTTTTATTATAAATATGATAATTTTTGACGTACAATTTTATCACTAGCAAATTATCAATTATTTATGATGAAAATATTTTTATCACTATTAATTTAATTAAAAAATTTTATAAAAATTAAATTTAAAAAAATATTATCGATGTATATTTTACATCATTAATATTATAATTTTTGATGTAAATTTTTATTACTAATAAATTTTTAATTACTTACGATGAAAATATTTTCATCACTATCAATTTAATATAAAATTTTAATATTTTTAAATTTATTAAAAAATTTATTCATGATCAATTTTTTATCATTAATATGTTTTTTGGTGAACAATATTTTATCAAAAATAATTTCATCACTAATAATTTACACATAGTTTTTTAAAAATAATTTATGAATATATATATTTAATTTATATTTAATAATATTTTTTATAAATTAAAAATATAAAATAAAATAAAAATTTATATAATAAATCTATAAATAAATTTTATCATTTTATTATATTAAATTAAAATTACAGGAGATCCAAAATAAAAATAAAAAGTTACATAAATAGGCCGTCAAGTATCGACATCCGTAGAAGGAGAATGGGTTGGAGAAGGGGAGCGCTCGGAAGAGCTCGGACTGACCTGCTGCTACCTCATCAGCTGCATCATCTGCTCCATCTGTACTATCCACTCTATCATCTAGATCTGGAGTCGCTGGTACTCATCGACACATGCAGTCAACTCATCAGCTCGTTGCTCAACCTATCTCTGTACCTCCACCAGTCGAGCATCGTAGGCAGCATGGATGTCAGCCCTGGATGAGCGTGAGGATGATAGAGCACTGATCTCATGCTCTAGACCCCTAATATAATAAGGTCTCATACCAAGCACCTGATCACAGATCTCATCATCTGTGGGTGCGGTCGAGCCCTCAGAGATAGGCTGGGATCTGATGTCTATCATACGGTCCTAAAAATTAAAGTTATAGCTATTTTAATTTTAAACTAAAAATCAAACTATGAATAAAAAAATAATTGAAAAAACTTATAAAAAGCTCCTGACTCTCCATCATCCACTCCCCTGACCGTCGCTGGTGGGTCTGCTGGTAGATATCGATCCTATCAGAAGCTCGTCACTCTCTGTATCTCTCTGTAATTTTAGAATAATTAATTAAAAAATTTATAAATAGTTAGAAAGTTAAAATATACTAGTTAGAAATTACTTACCATCTACTCCATATGATGAGTGAACGATTTCGATCCCCTACAATGCGATACGATTGTCTTACCCGATTCACAGCATTCTAGGCACATCATCTCTGTACAGTTAGCAGTCAAATTAGTAGATAACAAATTAAATTTAAAAATAAATGATTCAATCATTAAAGACTAAAAAAAGAAGTTTGGATATGTAACCTGATATATTGGATCTTCGTAATATCAGTATATGAGAGTCCAATCATCTATAGTGATGCTGTCATAGGGCCACTTTCGTGCTGCTTCCACCCCATGATCCTGCATCACATGGTACCAATGCTGATGGATGTAGTGGTGATACTCCTTGAAATGCAAAGATAAATGAGCATCCACAGCTCGCCGCACATGATCCTCTTCAAAATCAATAATATCAAATACACCCTGTCAATAACAAATATTAAAGAATACCATGCTAATTAAATATTCACAGTATAATTTATTTTACCTATAACTGGGTGTAGAAAATCTCTCTCTAAGCCTGTACAATATAATATCAATCGAAAAGCATCACGGGGGAATAACTACGGCATATGATGCTCAGATCGGTCTGCCATGGCTTGCACCATCTCCTAATGGGTCTGGTACAGTCGGGTGGTATCTCAATACGAAGATGCTGTCTCGGGTGCTCGCGTCTCCAACACTCTAGAGTGAGGTTCTTCGATGGACCTTGCCCTTGCCTCACCACTGGTGGAGACTGGTCTGAAACAACAATAAATAAATTATTACTATGATAGCTATCCAAATAAAAAAATTAAATTTTATTATATAAAAAATATAATAATACCACTCAGACCCACCTCATTGGGAACTGCCAGTGCAGGATCCTCTGGCGATGGAGCTGGTGTGGCAGTAGAAATGGGTGAAGGTGCCTTAGTCTCAAGGGTAGACTATGAATGCGAATATCGTCGTCTGTCTCCTGGTGCATACCTACAATTCTTGACATATAAATGAATATAATATTGAATAATAATAATAAAAAATAAATTATATTCTAATGAATAGAATTATATCACATACCATTATTGCAAGAAAGATTGAACAAAGAATATAGATCTACTCATCAATATTCATATCTTTCTTGATGTGTAGGCCCTCCTCTGAATTACAATAATCGACTAATGTATCATCTTCTATCTCATCATCATTTATAAACAGATCATCGCCCTCTGACTCATCAAGATTAAATACAAAATCAGCTTCAACTTCGTTAGACGGTAGATCAGCCCAATTCAAAGGAGCTGTTACAAGTTCTTCATCAACAAGAAGCTCGGCTAATGTTTGTTCTTTCTCTTAAAAAGCTTTCTCTTCATGTAAATCTAAATTTTCATCTATCTCTAATCGGGTTGGTATGTCATATATGTCTCTAGGTGTTATTTTTTGTATAACATGCCAATTACCTTGATATTTTAGATCTTTCAAATATATTACTTGTTTTGCTTGAGTTGCTAATATATACGGCTTATTCTGGTACCGTGTTCGTGCAAAGTTTACATTGATAAAGTATGGATCAATATGAATACCGATCTTTTTATTGCTAATATCCCACCATTCACACTGAAACAAGAATACAAAATTAGTAGAGCCACACTTCAATTCTATGATATTTATCAGTACACCATAATATTCAATCTATTCTTCTCCTTCATATCCTATCGTAGTAATCTCACTATTCTGGATCTGTTGTTGCATCTCAAGCTCCCTTGTATGAAATCTCATTCTTTCAATGATACAGGATGCATAGTGGTTAACCCTTCGATCGGAGCCACATGTTAAATCATACAACTCATCGATCGCACCTTCTTCTTTATTAAAATACTTATATTTCATCTACACCATAATATAAATAATTATGTTGGTTCAAATAATTATTTTTATAATTATTAAAAATAATATATTACTAATGTAACTTATAAGATCACCAAATAATTTTTTAAATTTCTTCTTAGTCGATCATCAGCATCCGTATTATTCTCTCTGTATAGTATACTCTTGTGCCCACTGCAACAAGTCATGATTTTTAATTTTACATCGACATGAAAAAATTGCTTGGAATATTAAATAGTATGCTAAGATGGTACTTACTCAATAAAATCTTTAATTTCTTCATAATTATTTAGAATGTAGAAATATGCCTTGGATAGCTCATTCACGTCCATAAATTCATATCTCCTTCCACCAATAGGTTGAACTATTTGTTTAAATATAGATAGCATCGGTTCATTATCACTCTATTCATGATCTGCATTACGATCTATATGATTGAATCTTATTTCGATATTGTCAAGATATATCAAGCAGAACATGACACACTCCGTAGCTATGTATGCTTCCGCTATAGATCCTTTAGGCCATGCTTTATTGCGCACATACTTTTTTAGGATACATAAAAATTTGTAAATAAAAATAAAGTTAAATTTTAAAAATATATTTATATCTTATAACTGATATGATAAAATACATACAATTTTTTTACCTTTCAATAGGATACATCCATCGATAATATACCAGTCCGCCAAAAGAACTTCCTTTGAAGATGAATAGCCAGGTGCACCATAACATCAAAAAATGATAATGAAAATTTTTTTTCTAACTTACAAAGAATAAGCACGATATCCTTCTCAAACTTCTCAAGTAAGTTAATTTTTAATTTTTGGCAACACAGTTCTCGAAAGAACACTCCCAACTCAATCAATGCAGTTGGAACATCGCCATCCAAATAGCCATACATGACCACAGAAGCAAGTATTGCTTCATCACATGGGAGTCATGACTTTTATGCTAGAGATATTGCCGTCGTTGTTCTCAATATATCGTAATACATTTGAAGTGTATGCATCAGAAAATTTATTATTTTGAACCATCCACAGAAACTCTTTTTTTCTTCATCAAATAGCAAATAATATACAGGTGGTATAAAAAATCTATCACCTCGATGAACTAAATGCAACTCTGATCGAATTCTCATTTTCTGCAAATCAAGATGAGATTTTGTACTATCTTTTTTTTTTTTGAGATATTCAATACAGTATCGATAATATTATCACAAATATTCTTTTTAATATACATTATACCCAGATTATGATGAAGTAGTAGCTGCTTTCAATACGGTAGTTCAAAAAGATACTTCGCTTCGTCCAATTCAACTCAACTTCAGTACGCTTCCACTTGCGAGTACCCGATATTTTTTCAAATTGGACGTTTCCAATGACTTCAAGTTATTCTAAAACTTCTACTCCACTTAACACTTTAGGTGGCAGATGTCGATCGGACTTACCATCAAAGTATTGATCGTAATGGATCCTCCAAAAATGATTATCAGGTAGAAACCGTCGATGACCCATGAAGCATATTTTTCATCCATGCTTTAAATGTAAGGAGGATGCATCCTTGTTGCATATTGGACATACCAGATATCCTTTGGTGCTCCACCCAGATAAGTTTTCATATGCAGAAAAATCACTTATGATCCATAAAATTGGAGCATGCAACTTAAAATTCCTTCGACTCACAGAATCATATATCTGTACTCTATTTTTCATAGCTCCTTCAGATCATCGATTAACGATCGTAGATATACATCAATTTCATTACCTGGTGCTTTTGGACCCAAATCAATAGTGACATAAAAATAAATGATTATTTATGCACTTCTAAGGTGACACATTATATACAACTAGCATCACAGGCCACATGTTATAGGAAGTACTCAAATTATCAAAGAAATTAAATCCATCTGTCGCTATACCAAGCCAGATATTATATGGATCACTCATAAAGTATGGATGCTTTGCATCGAAGTCTTTCCATACTACAGAGTCAGTTGGGTGGCTAAATATATTCTCCTCCAGAACCGCTGCTCATGATGTCATCTCATTTCTTCAGCTATCTTTGTGGATATATACAGCCTTTGAAGTTTTGAAATCAATGAAAAATACCTCAAAATCTTTTAAGGTATCTTCTTTTCTTTCTGTTATCAATTTTGTACCAAGCTCACTACATTTCAAACATTCAGTTGCTTGTTCATTATCCTTATAAAATAATATACAGTCATTTTTGCGGGCATGTATAGGAATATAGCCAAGTTCTAATTTTTGTATGTATATTTTTGCTTCAGAATATGATTTTGGAAGTCTCTCTCCATCGAAAAGAGTTACTTTAATCAATGTTAAATTTTGATCAAATGACTTCTGACTCCATCGATTTACATTTTAATATAAAGTAATTTTATCAAAAACTCTAACTTGAAAAACTTTGCACAATTTAGATAAAGTAGCTCTCGTGCATTCCTTACAAGCTTTGCAAACTGTTCAGAAATCCTTCTACCTCAAGTCAGATATTGTGTTCATGATCAGAATTGCCTTCAAATACACTAGTACTCATGCATACATTTGAACAAATATCCTGATATAAATCATCTAATAGTTCTCCTATACCACTATATTCGACAGGTTCAGCAGCATCACTATCATCTTCAGTATCGTCATCGTCATGCACAACTTCATTCGGATCACTCTCCCCATGCCATATCTAGCAAGTATACTTCTTATCCATACCATAATGTAGCAAATGCTCCTCAACAAGTGTTATATGATGATATACCATATTGACACATCTCTTGCATGGATATTTTATCTGACTAGCACTGTCAGCCTTATGCTATACAAACTCAATAAAATCTCGAATACCTTTTCGATATTCAGATAAAAAATACCTCTAGTATTCATCCAATTTTGTTGATATCTATCTAACAACAAGCACAAAAATCATTAACAATAAAGAAATTTTTAATGATATTCATCCGAATCGGATCCCGATCTAGATTTCAGATGAATTCCGACCTAGATTTCAGACCAAATCCTGATCTGAATCCGGACACGCATGATTTTATATAAAACAGCATGCATTAAAAAATACAGACTAAATAGTAACATAAAAAATCTTCATCACCAATTTAATGAAGTAAAAATGTATGATCCTATCTATTTCAAATTATTACTAACAGGTGTGGCCCTATCCCTTTCAGAAAAGTAATAATTTTATTATTGTTATTAGTCATATTTTATTTCATTATTGTAAAAATTTTGACAGTATCTCCCATGGTTCTTCAAGTATACGACGTGAATATGGTGCCTACGCACCCTATCCACCATATACCAAGAATAGTGGACAAATAACTGCTGAGTACCACATAATAAAATAAAATATCAACTATTAACAATAATAATATTATTATTTTTTCAAAAAGCTTGAATACGGGATATCCAAGAGTTGATCTCGATCAAGATCGACTCTTGAATAAAAATCTATGGCTCAATGTAATTTAACTACCATCTCTGAACTTACATTCAAAGATAGATTTCTAATTTATCAAAAAAGAGTAACTCTGCATTGAAATTTTTTTATCAAAAATTTTAGTAAAATTTTTTTAAAATAAAAATATTTTTTATATTTAATTATAATACGCAAAAGCATACAAAATAGTACACAAAATAATTAAATTATAATAAGCAAAAAAAATATGTATTGTGCTAGTGGAACAAAAAAAAATTATAAATTTCAACAGTAACACTAAAAAATTTATGCAATAAATATAAAATAAACTATAAGTAGTTGAGCATGTAAAATAATATTAATGTAAAATAATAATATGAAATCTAATCCCGAGGGTCTGATCATTTTTTATTTTTTTCTAAAATATTTTTTACTTAAAAATAATAAATAATTTTTTATTTTTTTAAAATATTTTTTACCTATAAATATTTTTTTCTTAAATATTTTTTTTTAAACGAGCTTCGGACTCGGCCGCCCATTGCCCCCGCTCCCACAGTGTTGGCACCGTCACCCAACCCTCATCGCCTGAACTCAGCCCCCACGACCCTCGCTCCCATGGTGCCACCACCGTCACCCACCCCTCACAATCTGGATCTCAACTCGGATCCTGATCAGATCTTGATCTGGATCTCAATCTGAATCAGGATCTCGACCTAGATCCTGACCTTTATCCAATTCGAATCGTGATCCAGATTTTATTTTTATTAATCAAATAATAAAATATTTAATTAATATTTTATTTTTTTTTTTTTTTCCCCATCGTTTCTCTCTTCCCTTCCTCCCCACCGTCACCGACCCCTCCCAGACCGACCCCCTCCCGACCGCCCCCAACCCCATCTCCACCGGCCAACCCCCTCCTGACCCCGTGTCACCCTCGGTCGCCCACGGCCCCCTCCCCGCCCCCATGTCACCCTCGACCGCCCCCCGAACCCCATCTCTGCTAGCCACCCCCTCCTCACCCTGTGTCGACCCAACCACCCTCTGCCCCCTTCCCACCCCCGGCCGCCCCCCGACCCTAGCCCCACCCCGTGTCACCCCCGACCGCCCACCTCCACCCCTGTAACCCCCTCCATCAGTCGACCCCCTCCTCGACCCCGTGTCGCCCCCGATCGCCCACGGCCACCTCCCGACCCCATCTTCGCCCTCGTGTCACCCCCAGTCCCCACCCCCACCCTACAACCCCCTCTGCCGACCGACCCCCTCCCACTCCCATGTCACCCCCGGCCGCCCACGACCCCCTCTTTGTCCTTCGGTGGCCCGATCAACAAAAAAAAAGGGTTGGAAGCACCCTTACCTCCAGCAGACTACGGACAGCAACGCGGCGTTGGAGGCACGGACGGTAATGGCGGCGTCGAGGCACAAACGGCAGCGACGTCAAGGGACGGACGGTGGAGAGGTGCTCATCGGTAGGAAGAGAGGGGGAGAGCTCGAAGAGGGAGAGGGAGATCTCTGTTGGAGAGAGAAGAGGGGAGAGGAGAGAGGGGAGAGCTCAGAGAGGGGAGAGGGGAGAGGGTTTCTCACAAAAGATGTTGAGTTGACGTGCATTGAATACAGAACTATTAACAACGAAAATTTTTGTCCCTAATACTATTATTAACGATAAAAATTTATTTTCATCATCCATAATTTTCATCACCAAAAAAATTTTTCCTCTAAAATTTTGCCCAAAAAAAAATTATTGACAGTGAAAAAAGTTTTGTCATTAATAATTTTATTAACAAAAAAATTTGATTTTCATCATCAATAATTTTTGCCAAAAAAATTTCTCCACTAAAAAAATTTTTTTCTAAAAGAATTTCATCCAAACATAAATTATTGATGATGAAAAATTTCATCATCAATAACTTTATTAGCAATAAAAATTTGATTTCAATCACTAATAAATACTATCAAAAAAAAATTTTCCCTCTAACAATTTTTCCTTCAAAAAAATTTAAAAAAATTATTTTTAAAATAGTTTTTCCAATAAAAATAATTTTTATCACTAATAATTTTTTTTTCAATTAACAATTTTTTGTTTACAAAAATTGATTAAAATAATATTTTTAAAATATGATTACCGATGAAAAATATATTTACATCATAAATATATTTTTTAAAAAAAATTGATAAAAAATTTAAAGAATATTTTAAATTTTATAAAAAAATAATTTTAAATTTTTTCCACCAAAAAATTTTTCATCCAAAAAATTTAACAAAAAAATGACATTAAAAAATATTCATGATGAAAAATAAAATTAATTTTTTTAATCTAAAAAATTTTTGTTTAAATAATTTTCCAAAATAATTTCATCAAAAAATTAATTTTTATTAATAAAAAAAATTATATAAATAGTTAATTTATGATTTTTCTTTCAAAAAAAAATTTTTCTCAAAAAAAATATGTACATAAAAAATATAATTATAATAAAAAATTTAATTTACGTCACTAATAATTATTATAAGAACAGCTCTTCAACTTTCATAATGGAATGGGTACTATGAGAGATCGATAGCTTTGAGGTCTTCAATCTTCAAGGAGCTCATTTTCTTCTTGGAGTCCTCATTTCGAAAGTCGAAGTATGAGAATATCATGATGATTTGAGATCGCGAGTGAAATCCATCAAGATTGAGATTTAAAGGATAGGATAGGGACAGGAAGTTAGAGGTTCAGAAGCTCGTATATTGTATGTATATAAGAATCAAGCTTGAGAAATTCGTCAGAAATTGTGTAAGCATCAAATATTAGTAATTAATCAGAATCAAAGCAGACCTACGAATACTGCAAGTCATATTATAAAGCACAAGCTCATATTTCTACTTTGCATTACTAGGAAGATGAGTACTCGTATTGTTTGTCTTCTCATGATTGGAACTCCTATAGAGATACATTTAAAAATTGATTGATATGAAAAGTACAGTATCTTTCGAGATCGTAGAAGCCATGCTAGAATGCACTGTTTAACTATATGATTTCTACATAAAATGAGGCTCCTTTAATATAGTTTAAGATAGATACTCATCAGAAAGATTCATTGATATTACTAGTAACAGTGATAGCAATGAACAGATAAATTTTATGTTGTAAATAAATATATAGTTTATTGCATTCAAAAAGATCTATTCATTCTAATCCACAAATATCATCCACTTTCATATGATTTTTTCATACAAAAAAGTTTGATCTGGATCATAACTCATATTTATTCTTTACCATATAAAAGGACAAAAGATGTATATAGTTGCTACAAAAATAGATGCAGTTGCCTTATACAAAATCAAGAATTTAAATTTTATGATTTTTTTAAAGTTTTAATTTTTTTATATGCTGATGATGAAAATATTTTTATCATAAATAAATATATTTATGATGAAAATAAAATTTTCATCATAAATAATCATTATTTATGATGAAAAATTTCATCATAAATAATAATTAATTTTTATATTTTTTAAAATATTGATTATTTTTTAAATATTTATAATGAAAATAATTTCATCATGAATAATTTAGTATTTATGATAAAATATTCTTTTTCATTGTAAAAATAATTTATTTATGATAAAAATTTTATCCAAATAATAATCAACTTTTTATTTTTTTAAAATTTTTTATTTTTTTAACTATTGGTGATAAAAATTTTTCATCAAAAATAAATTTTTTCACATAAAAAGCTTTTATTTATGATAAAAAAATTTATCATAAATAATTAGTAATTTTTTAATTTTTTTAAATTTCTTATTTTTTTAACTATTTACGATGAAAAGAGGTTCGTCATAAATAATCAAGTATTTATGATAAAAATTTTTATTATTATAAAAAATGATTATTTATAATAAAAAATTTCATCACAAATAATGAGTAATTTTTGAATTTTTTAAATTTTGTTTTTTTAACTATTTGCAATGAAAATATTTTTATTGTAAATAAAAGTATTTACAATGAAAAAAAATTCATCGTAAATACGTAATTATTTATGATGTAATATTTTTATCATAAATAATCTATAATTTTTAAATTTTTTAAATTTCTTATTTTTTTTAAATATTGATGATGAAAATATTTTTGTTGGAAACAAACTTATTGTCAATGAAAAAATATTTTTCATCATAAATACTTAAATTATTTATGATGAAAATATTTTTATCATAAATATTTAGAAATTTAAAATTAAAAAAAAATGATGTATTATTTATATAAAAATATTCATCATAAATAATTTGTATTTACGATGAAATAATTTTTTCATCGCTAATATGCAACTATTTGCAATAAAAAATTATTTTCATCATAAATATTTTATTATTTACAATCAATTTTATTTTTCATCATAAATACTATTAGTGGTAATAAAAATATTTGCATTGCAAATAATTTGTCACAAAAATGCTCTTTTCTTGTAGTATCAGTCAAGCGATGAATTAAAATATATCCCATGTTACCTTCAACCTCTTTACTTCTTTATCAATCAAGTAGCAAATCAGATGCCTTTTAAATGTTAGCATAAAGGGTGAAACTTGGCAATATCTCGGAGCTCTTATCTCTGGTTCATATTCTCCCCCATCGTAATTTTCTTTTCTAATTGACAAAGTTACAATGAAAATTTCAGATTGCAAATGGAAAGTTTTATCTTTTGTGGGTAGAGCCACTCTTTTGCAATCAATTCTTTTTTCCCTTCCTCTTCATTGCATGTCCCATGTCCATGTGCCTATATCTATTCTTTGTAACCTTGAAAAGGATTTCAAGGCTTTCGTATGGGGGCATTCAAATGAACAAAGGGGTTTGCATGTCATCGTTTGGGACAATATCAAATGCCAAAGGACAAAGGGGGGCTAGGTTTCTCTTCTTTGCTTAAAAGAAGGAAGATTTTCTTTTAAATTGTTGCTGATATAATTCTTGCACCTCACACTCTCTGGGCTCAATTTACTATTGCAAAGTATCACTTTACCGGCTCTAGGAGGGGTTACATCAAACCTCGATAGTGCTTTACAATTTGGAGTAAAATATGCTCTTTTGGTCATCTCATACATTATCAGTTTTAGTGGATTATGAGATCTGGTCAATCCACCATCTTTTACACTGATCTATGGATTTCTAGTATATCTCTATGTTTGGCCTACATATATCAACATGGACAATGATTTTGAAAATTTGATGGTAGAGGATTTTATTACTCGCAACAGACATTGGGACACTGAAAAATTATCTATGTTTCTTTCTGTTGAAATGATGAGCTACATATCATGTATGCCCATACTGCAAGGAGCTTGATCTAATCAACTTGGAGCCAAAATTAAACCTCTCAACTATCTCTAAAGGATATGTATCATCTCATTGAAACACCTTGCCCTCTTGATTTTCATTTGCCTTTCAAATAGATTTGGAAGCTACCTATCCTAGATAGAATAAAAACTTTCTGGTGGAAACTTTTATGGAATAAGTTGCCTTGTAAATCTATTCCTGCTACTAGAGGCATCATCTCTCCAAATGCTCATATGTGTATCTCTGCCCCTTAACACCTAAGGATTGCTCCATTGTTATCTTCACTTGTTCCTATGCAACTGAAAGCTGGCAGTATCTCTAAAGTATTGCTAGATTTTATTTCATCCCTCATTCTTTGTTAGTTCTAGTTGATTTCATCATAAGAACCAACGTAGATGAGAGTTGAAAATCATTCTAATTTATCTTCCTTGGCTGTTGTGGTCTGTCGTAATGAGCACATTTTTCAACAAACTTTAACGCGACCTGCTGTTGCCCCAAAGGATTGATTTTGATGAGCACAAAATATTTGAGAGGGATACTAATGATTTGTATCTTTGTAGATATTTTAAAAGTTAATTTCAAGAGATGCATAAAATTTTTGATATGTAAAAATATTTGGAGATGGCCAAAGTAGCAAAGTCATCAAATTGGAGATGTAATTGAAGTTTTTTGGAAACCTCAAGATCATTCAAGTTGATATCAAATTATTTGGAGATAATTTTAAAATTTTTGAAAGTCTAAAATTGAAGAAAAGCAAGCTTGAGCAAAAAAACACGACCCCTAGGTCGACCCCTTCTGAGTGGCACACCAGTATGCAGGATTTTTGGAGTGACACGCAAAAAGGAGGATCTCTGGGATGTCCCATATAAAAAAGAGTGACCTCTAGGTCATCTCCTGCTGTTCCTAACTGAAACAGAAAGCCGTTTCTTGATTGAAAAAAAAGGGATGACCCATGGGGGACCCTTTTCTAAGGGTCGACCTAAGGGGTCCCTTGTGATGAAAAATCTATAATGGCTATTTTTTAGCCCATTCTTGATGTATTAAATAATTTTTAAACCCTCTCCAATAGCTCTAAATGGCTAGTAAACTCTCTTCAGTATTGATTGAGGAAATAAAGACACTCAAAGGAGGAAAAAATCAAGATTTATTAAGAAAAAAAAGTATTCAAATGAGTTTTCAGCTTTAAGTCAAAAAGAAGCTTTCAATTCAAGTTCAACCACCTCTCCAAGGCTCATTCAACTCTCCATTCCATCGAGGGTGTTCATAAAAGCTTCTTCATCATTGTGTAAAGTACTTTTACTATTTTATTATCCTTATTAAGGAGCTAAGTGTGATATTCATTGTAAAACTCTTTTCCTCACTTTATATTTGAGTGTTCAAATTTTGGGGGGTTCAAAGCTTAGGAAGGTTGATCCGAATCTTGAATCGAAGTATAAAGGGTTGGTTTGTATCTAAAAATAAGTATCTAGTTGGGATAACTAGGGTCGATGAGATTTGATGGTGTAATCATTGAAAATGATTAATGGATTAAAATTTTCAAGTAGGAGCTTGGAGAGTGGATGTAGGTGCAAGATTGGCATCGAATCACTATAAACCTTCTTGTTTGTGATGTATTAATCTCTCTTATTACTTTCTTACATTAATTTATTACTTAATTATGTTAGTATCTGGCACATCCTTTGCTCTTGTTCTTGCACATCACATATCACATTCAAAGCACAATTTTTGTGATTCACTCCTTAAATTTTTAGTAACCCAATTCACCCCCCCTATTGGGTTACATAGATGGATAATAAGTGGTATCAAAGCTTGATGCTCTAGTCCTTTCTTGATTTTACCATCAAGAGCAAAAGATCTATGGCAACTCAAGTGGGCGCTTCACTAGTCGAGGGGCAGTCTATAAACTGACCTCTACTTTTTAATGGATCCAACTACACCTATTGGAAAGCTCAAATAAAAATTTTCTTTCAAGCACTCGACTATGATATGTGAGTATCATAGTTAATAGATTTACACACCCATTAAATTAATTGATGTGCAAAATCAACCAAATTCGAAAAAGAATGAGATAAGACTAATAAGAAATTGACTCAACTTAATACTAAAGCTATGAATATATTATATTGTACTCTTGATGTAAATGAATTCAATTATATTTCAACTTATATTTTTGCTAAAAAAATTTGAGATAGATTAGAAGCGACTCATGAAAGTACAAATTAGGTTAAGGAGTCAAAAATTAACATGTTAGTACATAATATGAACTCTTTAAAATAGAACCTAATGAGTCTATTATTAAAATATTTACTCACTTTATTAATATTATAAATAGTCTTAAGAGTCTTGGTAAGTCTTATTCTAATATGATCTTATAAGAAAGGTTCTTAGATCTCTACCAAGAACATAGGAAGCAAAGATCACTGTGATTCTGTTAGTTGCAGAACTGGATGTCATACCATTAAATGCTATAACACTATACTGCAAAGACAATGGCACCATAGTCCTTACTAAGGAGCCTAGGTCTCACTAGATATCCAAGCACATAGAGCAATAGAATACGCGATTACTTCAAGCAGAAATATAGAGAGGTATAGAGAGCAAACTCTACATGACATATAGATAACTCACTGATAAGTCATTTAGCTAGCTGAAGACTAAAGCCTATCTTGTGAAGATGGGACTTGATATATGGCAGATTAGCTTTAGTGCAAGTGGAAGATTGTTAGATGTATGTCTTAGAAGTCAATCTTGACTGAAGCATATCATATTACTAGGACATAATTTTGTACTTATTGGGCATTTATATTATCATTCATATTTTATATATCCATGAATCATCTAAGGGATTAACAAGATGATGACACATATTCTCAAAGAGTTGAGAATTTAAGACATGTGTCATTGATGGTTAATTTCTAAATTACTCCTGATCATAAGATCATCATGAGATGTGATTGATCCAGATAGACCAGTGCGTGGATCACTTTCTTCGGATAGATGAGTCTCGAGTCTGCAGTGTAGTAACACTGGAGTGAGAGGCAGGTGGTTGTTAGAGAATAACTAGCACCGAGCGTGACCAACATGAGAAGTCACATGGATGTCTGCTCACTCGTTAGTGAATTTCTCGATGCTGTAGTGGTGTGATTGATTCTTTGACTTGCGGTGCTACAGCTACTCGTAGTAGGCTACTAAGTTTGACTACACATAAATATTGACTCAATGAGTTCTTGTAGTGAATGTTGACAATAGTTGATCTACCGTAGGAGTAGGGTGTGCATCTAGATGGAATCTATTGACCCTAGCAAAAGAGAGTAGTCCTATGAGATTTGAAAAGCTGAGTCCTTAAGTCTATGGCCATAACAATGTGATTAATGAAAAAAAAATTTATGAGAATCACATATGGACTTGAGCTGATTGAATCTATCATATGATCGATGATGAGGTTTGATGATTCATCCATGACCTTCTATCTGGTTGGGACTCACAATAGAGGGACTGTATTATACATTAACTGCATCTAAAGATTCATCACCTTTTATTCTACTAGGTTGCCACTACATACTGCTAAGTGTCATTAATGAATTGTGAGATCCATGAGCATCATCTCTATGATTAATGATCCTTGATGGATAAAGTTGGAATGGTTCCGACCCATTAAAAGAAGTTTTGATGATATTATGATAGAGATCACAATATATCTCACTACCAAATAGAATAGAATCTATGGGATCACACATAAAGAGGCTTTTGATTGATTAGATGGTTGAATTATGATTATGAATCGTGATAGGATTTAATTATCAATTTGATTGATGATTAATCCAATGCAAAAGTTAATTAACTAACCTGCTAAAGAGTTAGTGAGTTATAGGAGGATTAATTAGCAATTAGATTACTAATTGGCTCAATTTGATTGAGCAATGGGGCTTGCATCAAGTCTAATTGAATTAGATTTAATTTGACTTGATATGGATTTGATTTGATCAAACTTAATTAGGTTATGAGATAACCAAATTATATAGAAGTATAATTCCTTGTTGAATTAGGATTTAGGTTTAACTTAATTCCTAATTAGAATAGGATCTAACTAAGAATGTTTGAGTTTTTATTTGGACTAAAAATTTTTTCTTCATGGGTGCACTAAATTCTAATTAAATTGAGATTAAATTGAGTTTGACTCAAGCACTAAGAGAGAGTCCAAAAGGACTAGGACTCCTCTAATTAGGTGATATCTAATCTAAATAGTTTGGGCTCCTATCAAATTAGGATATTAATCTATTTGGGTCTAATCAATTTTAAATATGATTATAATTGGTTAGAGTTTAAATTGATTTAAATCAGCTACCTTAAGAGGAGTCTCATGAAGTTAAAACTCTCCCTTTCCATGCGCATAAACCAGCCCCACGCCCAACCAAATTTTGGACACCACGCCCCACCCTTCTGCATGAGTTTTTTTGTGCATGTAAGAGGTCCACGCCCTCTCCTATTTAGCATGTAAGAAACCACATTAAAAGCTCTTTTCTCTCATGAGAAATATGGGGCGCAATAGGAATTGGTGGGCAGCACAAATTAGGAGTCCAAAGATGTTTGGACTCTAACCTAAAACCTTATCTCCTCTCCTATTTAAATGAAGCACCATATGAGGCAGGATGATGGGCTGATGTGATCAGGTTTTGACACCAAAAGAAAGGAGAGACGTGCATAGAAAAATCAAAGGGAGAAAGGCACGGGATGAAGATCATGGGCGTGAGGTAAGTTGGATCATATCCCTTCTTTCTTACCAACAACCAAAAGTTGGTTGTTAGGACCTCTTCTCTCCCATCTTTTATCCTAGTTTGGACATGATTTTTTCTCCTCTTTATCCAAGAGTTGGATAAAATTCTTACATCTCTAGTGTAGAGATTTGGTGCATGGTTTTAGAAAAAAAAAGATTCTTCTCATGATCTCTAGCGTAGGGATCATCATCCTCCTATTTTTTTCTTCTTCTCTAAGAGTGTTTTGAGAGAAAAGAAGATTATTCAACTGTTAAAATGTGATCTTTGTAAGAGAGCTAGTACCCCGATGAGATCAAGAAGCTTCTGATCAGATCGAAGTCTTGTGTGGATATCCATAGAGCCAGACAATTGTGCGGTTTCAAGGGACCTTCGAAAGACATCCATGATCATCAGTTCACGATGTAGATCGACTCGTGCCAAGGTATGAAGATTGGATCTTTCTATTTATTTTTTCTATTTTATTTCTATATCTAAATCCTATCTCACATATGTAGATCCTGTTTATGATTTTAAGATTTGATCTTATACATGCTTAGATTAAATTAGATTTAATCTAAATTTTTAAATTTTTGCTGCATACTTGTTTCAAAATTTTTACATGCATGAAACCATGAAACTCCAACAGATTCAAGAGATAAAGAACCTAAATATTTTATCTTTGGAGGAGCTTCTACGATCTCTTATGACATATGAATTGAGCGTGAAATAATACAATGAAGAAGAGGTGAAGAAGAAGAAGACAATTGCTCTCAAGTCCACTACACAACAAAAAGAGGAATCCGATCAAACTGAAAATGATGACAAAGATGAAGAACTGGTCCTCATCACTCAAAAATTCAAAAGATTTATCAAGAAAAGAAAGCAAGGGATGAGGAGAAGACTGCAAACTAAAGGAGAGCACAGTAAGAAAGGGACAAAGAACAGCCTTTTATATATTATAAGTGTAAGAAACTAGGGCACTTTAGATCTGAATGTCCTCAACTCAAGAAGGCTCCTAAGAAATTCAAAAGGAAAGCCATGGTAGTGACAGTGATGAATCAAGCTCCGATGATGATACCAATCTTTGTCTTATGGTACATGAAAATGAGGTAACTACTGAACCCTCCAATGAATTTACTTTTGATAAACTACAAGAGGCTTTCTATGACCTATTAGATGATCTAAAGAAGTTAGGATTAAAGAACAAAGAGCTAAAAATACAAAATCAATGTTTACTCAAAGAAAAGGAAGATGTTTCACCTAAAATTAAAAATTTAATCTCAGAAAATCAACACTTAAAAACTAAAGTAAATAAACTGAAACCAATTGTAGATAAGTTCACTTTAAGTTCAAATAAACTATAAATGATCCTTAAAAATCAAAGGACTGTTTATAACAAAGTTGGTCTTGGTTATAACCCTTTAAAGAAATAAAAATTTTTGAAAAATATATTTGTAAACTCTCCTCAAGATAAAGTTTCATGTTTCAGCTGTGATAAATTAGATCATAAATCATATATATGCTTTTCTAATAGATTTGGTAGCTCTTATGTAAAGATGATATAGGTTTCAAAAGAAACCATTATGACTAACCAAAAAAGATCCAAAAAAGCTTGGGTACCTAAGGTTAAAACTTGATTTTCTGAGTAGGTGTGTCTTACATCCCAAAGATCAAAGAGAAGATGGTATCTTGATAATAGGTGTTCAAGACACATAACCAGTGATGAATCTCAATTCATCACTCTTGAAGCAAAAGATAGAAGAATGGTCACTTTTAGAGATAATGGCAAAGAAAAGATCATTAGATTAGATAATATTGGTATCACTCCCTCCACATTTATTGAAAATATTTTATTGGTAGATGGTCTCAAGCATAGTCAACTTTGTGACAAGGTTTTTAAAGTTATTTTGAATCCACCATGTGCATTGTAACTAGCCTTAATGATGATGGCATTAGATTCATTGGATATAGGCATGATAATATTTATATGGTAAATTTGGATGATCTATCCTTGTAAAACATGCAACGTCTAATAGCCATGAATACCAAAATTAATGAGACTACTTAGCTTGGACACCATAAGCTTGCACAAATAAGCATGCATTCTCTTTCTAAGCTCATCAAGAAGGATTTGGTTGTTGGTTTATCTAAACTAAATTTTGAAAAAGATAAAACTTATGATGTATGTCAACTAAGCAAACAAACTAAAGTTTTATTTAAATCTAAAAATATTACTTCAACTTCTAGGCCATTGAAATTATTATATATAGATTTGTTTGGACCCACTAGAACTAAAAGCTTAGGTGAAAAAAGATATGGTTTTATTATTATCAATGATTTTTTTTGATTTACATGGATTTTATTTTTAACGCATAAGGATGAATCTTTTTCAGCTTTTATCAAGTTTTATCGAAAAGTTTCAAATGAAAAAAATCTTTCATTTCTTATAATTCATAGTGATCATGACACTAATTTAAAAATTAAAATTTAAAAAATTTATAATGAAAAAGATATTAATCATAATTTTTTCACACCTAGGACACCCCAATAAAATGAGGTAGTAGAAAGAAAGAATAGAACTCTTGAAGAAATAGCATGTACCATACTATCTGAAAGTAATCTTCTAAAAAACTTTTGGATAGAGGTAATTAATACGATATGTTATATTTTAAATCATACTTTAATTAGATCAATTTTAAAGAAAACATCTTATAAACTTTGGAAAGAAAGAAAATCCAATATTGCATATTTTCATATTTTTGGTTGCTGGTATTTTATTTTAAATAATAATAAAATAAGTTAGAAAAATTTGATGCTAAATCTGATGAAGCTATTTTTCTTGGTTATTCTACTTCTAGTAAAGCATTTATTATTTTTAACAAAAGAACCCAAGTTGTAGAAAAATCGGTGCATGTTGTTTTTGATGAGAATAATGACCTTCCATTAAGAAAGAAAGAAGTTATTGATGATGGAGATCAAATTGAAGAAGGAATAAAGAAATTCATCCTAAAGGACTCAACCATAAATAATGAGAAAGAGCATGAAGATGATCATGATGATGAGGGTGAAAAGCAGCAAGATCAACAAAAGCAAGATCAAGATATACATGATCTTCCAATAGAACAGTGGTATGTCCACAACCATCCTAAAAAATTTATAATTGGTGATCCTACACTTAAAGTAAGAACTCGATCTTCTCTTAGAGATGTTAATAATTACTTTATTTTTATCTTTTATTTTGAACCAAAAATTATTGATAAAGTTGAAAAAGACTATAATTGGATTAATGTAATGCAAGAAGAACTCAATCAATTTGAAAGAAATAATGTATGGATCCAGTAACTAGACCTAAAGATCATCCTATAATTAGAACCAAGTGCATATTTAGAAATAAGCTTGATGAAAATAAAAATATTATTAGAAACAAAGCAAGATTAGTAGCTAAAGGGTATAATCAATAAGAAAAAATTAATTTGATGAGACTTTTATACCTATGGCTAGGTTAGACACCATAAGACTCTTGTTTGCCTATGCATATTTTATGAACTTTAAATTATTTCAAATGAATATAAAAAGTGCTTTTCTAAATGGTTTTATTATGGAAGAAATATATGTAGAGCAGGCCCCTGATTTTGAAAATCATACTTTTTTAAATCATATTTTCAAATTAAATAAGACTTTATATGGTTTGAAACAAGTACCTAAAGTATGGTATGAAAGATTTAGTAAATTTTTGCTAAAAAATAATTTTTAAGAAAAAAAGTAGATACTACTCTTTTTATAAAAAGAAAGCTTGATGATATTCTTATTATATAAATATATATAGATGATATCATATTTGAGTCTACTAATAAAATTTTATGTCAAGATTTTGCCAAACTCATGCAGGGAGAGTTCGAGATGAGCATGATAGAAGAACTTACATTCTTTTGGAGACTTTAAATTAAACAAACAAAAGAAAGAATCTCTATTTGTCAAAACAAGTATGCAAGAGAGCTATTAAAAAGATTTGGGATAGAGACCTCCAAGAGCATTGACACATCCATGAGCCCTTTATGCAAGCTAGATAAGGATGAGAATGGTAAGATTGTTGATGAAAGCTTTATGAAGGCATGATAGGAGCTTTGCTATATCTTACTGCTAGTAGGCCTGATATCATATTCAGTATTTATATGTGTGCAAGATTTCAATCTGATCACAAAAATTATATCTAAATGCTGTTAAAAAATCTTAAAATATTTAAAAGATACTCAAACTTTAGGCCTATGATTTTCAAAACAATCATCTATAGACTTAATAAGATATTCGGATACAGATTTTACTGGATGTAAATTAGACAGAAAAAGCATTAGTGAAACTTGTTAATTTCTTAAAGTAAACTTAATCTCATAGTTTAGCAAAAAATAAAATTTGGTGATATTGTCTAAGACTGAGGTGAATACATTACAGTCGAAAGTTGTTATGCTCAAATTTTATAGATTAAGCAATAACTCGAAAACTTTGGCATGAAACATAATAATATTTTCATAAGATGTGATAATACTAGTACAATTAATTTCACCAAAAATTTAATTTAACATTCTCGATCCAAACATATAGAAATTAGACACCATTTTATTAGAGAATATGTTCAAAATAATGATGTAATGCTTGAATTTATTTATTCTAAAAAATAATTAGCTGATATTTTTATAAAGTCATTAAGTGAAGATAGATTTTATGAAATTAGAAGAGAGATCCTTGCACTTAGTGCTATCTCATCTCACTAAATTTTTCTTTCAATTCTTTTGGATATATTGATGTAATCACTTCTTATAATTATTTTTTGAAAATCAATAAAAATATGATTCTTTTTGAAAATTGAGTGTGCTTAATGATTGTTAGTTGTTTCATGTTTATACTTATTTGCTTGATGCATTGTATGCTTTATTTATAAATCTAAGGAGAAAAAAAATGTAAAGCTCATTCTCTTAAAATCAACTAATTATGCATAATTTGGAAGAAAAAAGAGGACCAAAAAAAATAAATTTTCTAGCATTTATTATGAAAAATAAAGGAAGAAAATATTATTGAAATATTAAAAAAAAATCTTCTTTGGAACTAAATAGGAGAACTTATTTTGAAAGTTAATAAAAATAAAAATTATTGATAATCATTTATCTTGCTCTATTTGTATACTCTTATTGTTCTATTCATTTAATATATTTTTTAAAAATTATTATTATACTTAAAAAATTTATTAATGAATATTTATACTTTGATTAGAGTAATCATGATTTTTTTATTGGACTTATTCATTCATACTTTGCATGATTTGATTCTATCATTATTTTTGATAATGTATTAGTATCAAGCAGAATTTGAAACATATTTTTGTATTCCATTATGATTGATCATTTTTTTAAAATAAATTTAAAATTTGCTCTTCTTAAATCTTTAAATGGCATTAAGAAAAACTTTCAAGCAAGTAATTATTTGAGTTGATTCTCAAAGCAATTGGTTTGAGGATGATTATTTTCATAATCGGTATCAAGAAGATTCTTCTTAAGAAAATTTTTATAATTGATATCAAATAGCTCATTCTTGCCTTGCATTATATTGCTTTATCTTTGAAGAAAGAAAAGAATATTTTAGTCTCAAACATATTTTGAGACAAATTTAAAAAATTTATAATTTTTTTGAATTTAATAGAATGATACCTCTTAAAGAAAAGGAAGAGATATCTTTTGAAAAGATAAAACATATCTTATGCCTAATTTTAATACTCCAAAATCTTGAGTTTTGAATAAGCTCTATCTTTCTTGAATTTTGTAAAGCTCAAAGTATTTTTTTTTTAACTAAATTTAAGAAGTATTTTTGAATCTATACTTTTGAAAAAGAGGAGTAGTATTATCAAGTTTATATAAAATTTAGTGTTACACAAAATGAAACATATTTTCTAAAACTGGCCAAACTTGATTTAAATTTAATAAGAAAAGAAGTTTTATTTTCTTCACTTCCAATCCTTGAATCTTTAGAAGTCTTATTCTGAATTTGAAAGTTAAACTCAAGTTTAATCTAAAAAGGAAAGAACTCAAATCAAATTTTAAAAGTTGAATTTCTTTAAATTTAAGTCTTTGTTTGATTTTGTTATTGTCAAAAGAGGAGAAAGTATGTGTGATAAGTATATACCTATAATACTTTTAATTTGATTGATACGCTCATGTATGTACTTGAAATGATGATAAGAAAAGAGCTTATGCATATATATGAAATTGAGTATCAAATGCCTAAAATCTGAATTTAGATAAATTGAAACTTTCATGAAGTATCCATTCACATGTGCTTATTTTATCACTTCATGATTCATATTGACAAGATAATTGAAATATATTATATTTAGTTATGATGGATATGGATGCTATATTTTGTACTATCTTGATGTATGTTTTAATATTCTATTTTATTGGATGAAACTATAGCTGTTGATTTTTTTATATATTTTAGTTGTATTTTGTTGTGGAGATGACATTTTATGCTTATGTGTAACCCTTCTAGGGTATGGTACTTTTAAGTATAACTACGTATTGTGAATTGATGTGAACTCCTTGTAATGCTTTTGTTAAATTTGAGTATAAATGTGACTTTTATTGGCCTTATATTATATGCTTTGTGTCATTTATGTAGCAGATTCTACCAATTTGAAAATTTTAGGGAGAGTAATGTTTTAATCAAAAATATAAATTTATTTTCTTACATTGATGATGTCAAAAAAGGGAGTGTTTTGGTGCAACATAGTATAAGCACAAATGTATACTTGCATACATGACCCTTTAGCTCTTCTAAAAAGAAAACTACCTAAAAAAGTGAATACCTTTACAAGATGCATTGAATTGATCATATATACATATATCTTGATCTCTAGCTCCTTCATTTTAAATGGCACTACCTTTCTCCAATGTTAAATTTACTTCATTTTGCTTATACTTAAATATTTTGTCTGTTAGAAAACAAGCATTTAAGTATGTATATTTTTAAAATTTTTATCACAAAAATAGTAGATTAAACTATTTAATCCCTTACACATGCTTTAGATCAAATCCAAACTACCTTCCTAAGATCTATGATATGAAAATATTGCACAAAAAAAAATCTGATCTAAAAGAAAACACTGCATCGATCGTATTGATGCCCTGAATCAGATCTAATGCTTAGATCTGATCCGATGAATTCAAAACCCATTACCTGATCATGGATTGATGATCATCACTATTGATACACATGGTAGGAGATCTTTTCTAATGCTGAACAGCTGTACAGTGCATCCGACCTCTACAGGTGATCCACTTAAAGCACCGAACAGATCGTCCTTCTCGAGAGTGTTAGCTCGCGATGAAGGATCTGGATGGTTGATGTTGACCTCTTTCTTCAGATCAAATGGACATCTTTAGATTAGAAGAAAGAGCTTTTCAAGGAGGAGATGTCATGGAAGAAGAAAAATAAAACTCTTTTTATTTTTCTCTCTTACAAAATAGGAACTAGGAAATCCTAGAACCCCACCCTGGATCTCACACCCCAAAGAGGAACTTCTTTCTCTTTTTCTCGCACACAGATGCCCACCCCTCTCTCTCAAATTTTCATGCCCTCTCTAAGGTTTTCTCATGCCAAATATAAAGCAGTTTGGTGCACAAAAAATCATCCCTTTTTAAGGTGGCATCCAATGTAGAGATTGGATAATCTGGTTCAAGTTTAAATAGACTTTGATCTTATCACGAATTCAAATCAAATTTGATCTTCTTTTCAAACTAGATTTAATTCACAACTAAAAGACTCAGAAAGAAGGATGACACAACTTAGATTGGTGCAAAAAAAATCTCACAAAAGTTCATTTTGCATATGAGAAAAAGGCTGGTTGGCAGCTTGGAAGAGTCCACAAAACTTGGACTATTGATTTAAGCTTGATTTCAAACCAATTTGAAGTTAAACTTGAACCAACTAAATCCTGATCCAAAGAAGATCAGAAGAAGGTTCACACACTTTTTGGGTAAAAAGATTCCATGTGAAAACCATTTCACATGTGAAGAAAGGTAGGGCGCAGTGAAAGGTGGCGCATGGAGTGTTCTTGTTCCATTCAAATTCAAACTTGTGTTTTTATCTACTTAGGTTCTTGATCCAACCAGTTAAGTTAAATCCAATTAGATTATCTAATCTAATTAGGTACAAGTGATCTTGATTAAATTCTAATTAGATTAAAATTCATCAAGTTTGAATCAGGAATCGAACACCCTTAACGATTAATTAGGTCATCTCATAACCTATTCGGATCAAACCAAATTGAATCATATTCAATTAGATTTAATCTAAACTTTAATGCTCAATTAAATTGAGTAAATTAGCAATCTAATCACTAATCAATCTTCTTTAATTCATCAATAATTAGTAAATTAATTTATTATAACTTTTGCACAATGTTCATCATCAATCGAATTGACGATTAAACCCTAAAATATTTTTAATTGTTGATCAGTTACATGATCAGTCAAAAACTTCTTTTGAGTGTGACCCCATAGGTTTGAACCTAAGTCGGTAGCACAGGAATAATTTTTTGAATTAATCAATGTAACCATCTAGCAATAGAACCCGATGTCCGATAAGTCGAAAGATTGCAAAGCATTATTCATGAATCTATTGGCATATGGTTACCGTATAATTCATCCCTTTGATCCTAATGCTTAAGGTGACCTGGAGTTTAACTGTTAAC
This sequence comes from Elaeis guineensis, assembly GCF_000442705.2. Lineage (NCBI taxonomy): Eukaryota > Viridiplantae > Streptophyta > Magnoliopsida > Arecales > Arecaceae > Elaeis > Elaeis guineensis. The sequence goes on from NC_025998.2 coordinate 32,109,045, forward strand.
CTCAGATATATCAACCACATTATGTTTCAACCTTTCAAATCCATCATATGGATTATCCTGTCCAAGATTTTACTGAATTAAAATACACTAATGCATTAACTCCTACTTATTCAGAGAGATCAATTCTATCTTGACTCATACACCAACTTCGCAAGTACTTGATTGTATCTCAAAATCTTTCATCACTGAATTAAAAATTTAGATAGTTTGGCACCAAACACAATGAGTTACTTGCAAGTCACCATGATGATCTCAGATTGGAGAGATACTTATACCCATATCCTTCGCGAACTACTCTTGACAGCAAAGTATCCAACAGTTGGTCATATTCAATGAGATGTACTCCTACATTTCACTTGTATGTCATACTAGTGTCTCTATACCACTTGGTTACGAGGACAACCAATGCATATGACACACAACGATCTACACTCAATAAACACTATCATCCTAGTAATAGCATATCATTTGATCGTGAACTAAATTTAAGGATTAAACGATATATCCTCCTATATCGATTAGGATAGTTCTAAGAACTTCATCACAATAATTGAAATTTTTTAAGAAGATGTACACTACTTTGTGATGAAAAAGTCAAATAATAATTTTATTAATTTAATAATTTATATATATTTATACTAATTAGTACAACTGTCAACAGACTGATGATTGACTTTGGGATACAATTTTAATAATTTCTACTTGACCTAAAGCCAATCAATATAGTATCATATATCCATCTTCAGTTTATGACCTTTGAACTCCTTGATACTGAGGGCTTTAATAAATGGATTGGTCAAGTTCTTCTTTTCGTCGAACTTCTAAAGCTCGACGTCACCTCGATCCACGATCTTTCAGATCAGATGGTAGCAGTACAGAATATGTTTAGTGCACTGATGTGACTTTGATTTCTTCGCTTGAGCAATGGCACCCTGCTGTTGCAGTACAACAAAACAAGGCTATCGAGGGAGGGCGCCACTCCGAGCTTGTCGATGAACTTTCATAACCACATAGTTGCTTTCATAGCATCAAATGCCGTGATGTACTCCATCTCATAAGTAGAGTCAGCCATAATATGCTGCTTGAAATTTTTTCAGCGATTGCTCTATTGTTCAGGATATAGTGTAACCCAACACGCTCTTGCAGTCGTCATGATCTGACTGAAAATTGGAGTTTATAAACTCCATAAGTTTTAAGTTTGTTTACCATAAATAAGCCACTGATCTTTAATATTTCTCAAATACTTAAAAATAGATTTTACAACCTTCCAGTGGCTCTCCCCTAGATCAGATTGGTATCTGCTCACTACTCCTAGTGAGTATGCCACGTCTGGTCTTGTACATGTCATAGCATATATTATGGAATCCATTATTGAAGCATATAGAATCCTGCTCATACGCTCCCTCTCTTGAGGAGTTGTTGGACAATCTCTCTTTGAGAGAGTAATTCCATGGCCTATCAGAAGATAGTCTTTTTTAAAATTTTTCATGCTGAACTATTTCAGCACAGTATCGATGTATATGGACTGAGACAATCCAAGCATCCTCTTTGATCTATCTCTATAGATCTTCATCCCAATAATGTCAGATGCTTCTCTCAAGTCTTTCATGGAGAAATGAGACAATAGCCAAACATTTATTTCTTATAATATAGGAACATCATTCTCGATTAAGAGAATGTCATCCACATACAGAATAAGAAATACTATCACAAAATTATTAACCTATTTGTATAAGCAAGGTTTTTCTCTGTTCCTAACGAAGCCATACGTTCTGATCATTTTATCAAAATATATGTTCCAACTCCTACTTGCTTGCTTCAATCCATAAATAGATCTCTGAAGTTTGCATATCTTAGACTCATCTGTAGATGTGAAATCTTCAGATTATATCATATACACCTCTTCTTCTAACTCACTATTGAGAAAAGCTATTTTCACATTCATTTGCTAGATTTCATAGTCTAGGTGTGTAGCTATCGTAAGCATGATCCGAATGGATTTTAGCATTGTCACAGGAGAAAATATCTCGTCATAGTCAATACCATAATATTGATGATACTCTTGACAACCAGACAATTTTCTAGATCTCTATCTTGCCATCTATGCCTCTCTTCCTCTTAACGATCCACTTACACCTTATGGATTTTGTTCCTTCAGATGGATCAACTAATGTCCACATATCGTTGACCTTTATGGACTCCATTTTGAATTTCAAGGCTTCTAACCATTTATCGGAGTCAGATCTCTGCATTGCATCCATATAGGAGATTGGATCCTTATTGTTCTCATCAAGTTCAACAGGATTCTCATCTCGAATCAAGAAACTGTAGTATCTATCCAGTGAGCGTGATACTCTATCGGATCTCTTTAATGGTGCATCATTAACAGGTTCTAGATTTGACTCAGTCAAATCAGATTTTGTGGGTTCACTAGATTGTATCGATCCTTCTTCTCATCAAACTTCATCAAGCTCGATTTTAGAAGTACTAATTCCTTCACTAAAAATTTTTTTTCTAAAAATTATGCTTTATTACTTACGAACACTTTCTATTCATGAGCAAAGTAGAAGTAATATCCCTTTGTTTCTTTGGGATACCCTATGAAAATATACTTGTCAGACGTAGGTCCTAGTTTATCTGTTTTTAAACATCTAACATAAGTCGATCACCTCCAAATCCTAAATGTGAGAGTACTAATTTATATCCAGTCTATATCTCATATGGTGTTTTATTCACAGACTCACTTGGAATCCTATTAAGTACACGGCAAGCCGACTCATGTGCATATCCCCAAAATGAGATTGGTAGATTTGAAAACCCCATCATGGATCGAATCATATCCAACAAGATTCAATTCCTCCTTTCTGAGATGCCATTATGCTATAGCATACCAGGAGGAGTTCATTGTAAAAGAATTCCATTCTTTTTTATATGTATCAGAAATTTATCGAAAAGGTATTCACCTCCTCGATCAGATCGAAGAGCTTTAATGCTCTTTTCAGTTTATTTTTTTATCTCACTATGGAATCGCTTGAACATTTCAAACGATTCTGACTTGTTCTTGATCAAGTAGATGTGCCCATATCTCAATAGGTCATCTGTAAATGTAATGAAGTATTGATGCCTTCCTTTCGCATTTGTGCTCATCGATCTATATACATCAGTATGTATGAGACCTAGAACATCACTAGCTCATTCACCTTTTCCAGTAAAAGATGGTTTGATCATCTTTCTAAGTAGACAAGATTCATAGGTTGGTAATGATTCACAATTATTGTCCTTAAGAATTTTCTCTCGGATTAACCTGTTCATCCTATTTTTGTTAATATGACCTAGTCTATAGTGTCAAAGATAGCCATTAGAGACATCATCTATCTTAGGGTGTTTTTTCGATATGTACATTACACTAGGCTGTGATACAATGTAAATTTTATTATTCAATTGTCCGTGCATTACTGTAACACCATTCAAAATGATATCATAATTTTTATAATTTTCTTTGGTCAGAAGGCCTATAGAAATTATATTCAATAAGAAACTAGGACACTAATAACAATCACTAAGAATAATGATATGAGAATTGAATACAAGTTTGATGATTCCTAAAGCTAGAACTAAAACTGATCTTCTATCTTCAATGTTCAGGAATCTCTCATCGTCTTCAAATTTTTACTGATCTAAAGTCTCTACAATGAATTACAAATATTAATAGGACTAATAGGATCTAATACCCAGGTCATTGTATCATAAATTGAGAAGTTGCAAGGAGTTATCATATAATTATCTTGCTTAGCAATCAGTTGTTTCTTCTTCTTAGACCTGTTTGGATCAAGAGAAGCAATGTATTGAGGATAGTTTCTCTTCCAATGATCCTGCTTCCTATAGTAGAAGCACTCCATCTGACTCTGATCGGACTTAGACTTGGACTTCACAGTCTGACCCCCAGCACTTGGCACTTTATTTTTTTTCTTCTTCTTCTTTCTTTTCTTAAAGGGACGACGTCTGTCTGAAAAAGATGCTCCCACTATATTCATTGTCTCCTTGTGAAGTTGGTGATCTTTCTCATAAGTCTGTAGTAACTCGAATAGACTATGGTAGTTTACTACAAGCTTCGTCATTCGATAATGACTGAGAAATAGTAAGTAGGAATTCGATAGGAAATTCAAAATCGCATCTTTTCCAAGCTGCTCGTGCCAGGGAAAGCTGAGCTTACTGAGGTTCTCGATCTGTTCAATCATGTACAATATATGATCGATTACCGATGCCCCCTCCCTCATCCTGGCATGGAAAATAGCACAACCGGTCTTGTATTGTTTAACATCATCGAGAGTGCCAAAAGAATCGTTCAATACTTTGAGCATTTTTTTGGCTGAGCTTTCTCAAATTTGTGACTGAACTCGTCGTTCATAGTCGCTCGCATAATACAACATACCATGATGTGATCGTTGAGCCACTTCAAGTAAGTATCTCGAACCGTACCACAAGCATTGGAAGCGGGCTCCTCAGATGTCAGATCTGTCAGCATGTACAAGATCCGCTTGTACTTCAGGACTATCTTCAATTTTCGATACCAGCTATTAAAATTGGATCCTCTCAATTTATCACTGTCTAATAGCGATCGGAGCGACAAGTTGGTGGCCATAACTGTAAAAGAAAAATCTAAATCTAATTAGTATATAAATCATTAAGCCTAAAAATATGGATTTTAGTCTAAAGGTTCTCCCACTATTTTAAATGAATTAGTAGCCTCTACCTCTAATTCGAGGAATTGCCCTAATTCTTTAGCTGGTACTAGAATCCACACAGTTGTACATGAGCCTGACTTTGGCTGGCTCATCCATGTACATCTATGGATAGGTTCATAATCAATTATTTCAACAAATAATTTTAGTAATTAATTTTACCCTAGGGTCCTAACAGTAGGCTTTGGCCTTTACTAAGAGGTCTGATTAGGTCCAACCATTAATATGATCATACTCAGGAATCAAACCATAAATGATCAGGTCCAACTTTGATTGGTCATCCTGATCACCCATAAGAGAGACTCGACTGAGTCATCATTTTATGAATGATAATTTCAATAGCAGATGATCATCAGACCTTTAGACTATTCAATGATCATCCAACTATTGGACCCATTATCACTTAACTTAATGAGAGTCTATGATCTAGTTATCTCCATAACTAATTCATTTTTAGGGACCTAATAATTTTAGAAGATTTAATTAATTGAATTGATAGATGAGAAAAGATTCAATCAGTTATTCTAAATCCTTCCACTGACTTTATCAAGTTAGATTAAAAGAGATTAAGTTTAATCTAATCCATCCAACAAGTCATAAATCCTCCCACTGACTTCACCAAATCATGAAGAGGACTCAAAACAAGTTGGACTAGGGGCACCTAAATCAATCATACTGATTTTTTAGTTAGTATGGGTCAAGCCCAATTATTATGTGATCTAATCAAAACATGATTGACTATGTTGATCAGCTAAGTGAGATCGATGGGAGGGATATGCCATTAACTCATTATAGACTCAATCTATGCAAGTGGTCCAATTAGGGACCATCAATCAATTCTACTAAACTTACCTTAGACACTGTTGGTGCAAAAATCGTCTGCGCCGGAGAAGCTGGAGTCGAGGGAGTCGCGGTCGCCGTCGGAACCTGCAAAAGAAGTCTAAACTGGAGGTGGGGTTACTCCGGCAAGACCCTCCGACACTCAAGTCAGTTCTCTGTCTCAACAAGAATGGAGTGCTCGAACGAAAATTTTAACAGAGTTTCTAGGCAAAAAATGAGAGCTTAGAGAATAACGTATCTGGGGTCCCCCTTTTATAGGTGGAGGGGGCAACAGACTGATAGCGATGTCTGTAACCGTCTGGCAGTGGACCGCCCAGAGTCAGGAGGAGTTTGTTGCGAAGAGTAGTGGAGTGGAATCATGGCTACCACCGGGACATGCCACGTGGAGTCTGTCGTGGGGAGTGGAGCGGCGTCCGTTGTCACGACTTGTCAGAGGATGGAAGAATCATGCGGTATCCTCGCAAGAAGTGGAGTAGGATCGTGGACATCATAGCGGTTGGCCAGGGAGTAATGGAGCTGCATGGAATCTGTCGCAGGAAGTGGAGCAGAGTCGTGGCCGTTACTGCGGCCATGCCAGGGAGTGCAGGCCTGTCGGCTGAAGCTCGGCTGGAGTGTCTGTAAGTGAAGTCGTGGGGGAGCCCGGCTCCCGTAGGAGTCCGGATGAAGTCCGCCCGCAGTCAGAGTCGGGAACGAGGTCCGGCTCCCGTAGGAGTCCGACGGAGTCTTTCCGCAGCTGGAGCTGGAGACGAGGTCTGGCTCTCGTAGGAGCTCGGGCGAAGTCCACCTACAATCAAAGTCAGGGATGAAGTCCGGCCCCCTTAGGAGTCCGGACGAAGTTTACCAGCAGTCGGGTCGAGGACGGAGTCCGGCTCCCGTAGGATCCGGGCGGAGTCTTCCCGCAGCTGGAGTTGGAGACGAGGTCTGGCTCCCATAGGAGCTCGGGCGAAGTCTTCCCACAGTCGAGGTCGGGGATGAGATCCGGCTCCCGTAGGAGTCCGGGCTAAGTCTTTCTGCAATTGGAGTTGTGGGTGAAGCCCGGCTCCCGTAGGAGTCCGGACAAATTTACCTGTAAGTGAAGTCGTGGGGGAGCCCGACTCCCGTAGGAGTTCGGGCGAAGTCACCTGCGGCCGGAGTCGGGAACGAGGTCCGGCTCCCGTAGGAGTCCGGGGGAGTCTTCCCACAGCTGGAGCTGGAGACGAGGTCTGGCTCCCGTAGGAGCTCGGGCGAAGTCTTCCCGCAATCGAGGTCGGGGACGAGATCTGGCTCCGTAGGAGTCCGGGCTAAGTCTTCCTGCAATTGGAGTTGTGGGTGAAGCCCGGCTCCCGTAGGAGTCCGGACGAAATTTACCTGTAAGCGAAGTCGGGGTGGAGCTTGGCTCCCGTAGGAGTCCGGCGAAGTCCGCCTGCAGCGGAGTCGGGGATGAGGTCCGGCTCCCGTAGGAGTTCGGACTGAGTCTTCCTGCAATTATAGTTCTGGGTGAAGTCCGGCTTCCGTAAGAGTCCGACGAAGTTTACCTGTAAGTGAAGTCGTGGGCGGAGCCCGGCTCCTTAGGAGTCCGGGCGAATCCGTCTGCGACCGGAGTCGGAACGAGGTCCGGCTCCTATAGGAGTTCGGGTGGAGTCTTCCCACAGCTGGAGCTGGAGACGAGGTCTGGCTCCGTAGGAGCTCGGGCGAAGTCCACCTGCAATCAAAGTCAGGGGTGAAGTCCGGCCCCCTTAGGAGTCCGGACGAAGTTTACCAGCAGTCGGGGTCGAGGACGGAGCCCGGCTCTCGTAGGAGTCCGGGCGGAGTCTTCCCGCAGCTGGAGCTGGAGACGAGGTCTGGCTCCCGTAGGAGCTCGGGCGAAGTCTTCCCGCAGTCGAGGTCGGGGACGAGATCCGACTCCCGTAGGAGTCCGGACTAAGTCTTCCTGCAATTGGAGTTGTGGGTGAAGCCCGGCTCCCGTAGGAGTCTGGATGAAATTTACCTGTAAGCAGAGTCGAGGGCGAAGCTCGGCTCCTGTAGAGTCCGGGCGAAGTCCGCCTGCAGCCGGAGTCGGGGACGAGGTCCGACTCCCGTAGGAGTCGGACTGAGTCTTCCTGCAATTGGAGTTGTGGGTGAAGTCCGGCTCCCGTAGGAGTCCGGACGAAGTTTACCTGTAAGTGAAGTCGTGGGCGGAGCCCGGCTCCCATAGGAGTCGGGCGAAGTCCGCCCGCAGCGGAGTCGGGGATGAGGTCGGCTCCTGTAGGAGTCCGGATGAAATCTGGTAGTTGTAGGAATCTACCGTTGGAGAAGTTTAGCTGTTGGCGAAGTCCGGGATAGTTCGGATTGGAGTTGAACCTGGCTGGAAGAAGTCTGGAAGGGATTCGGGGAACAGCTGATAGTCGTAGAAAGTCGGCTGGCGGCGGAGCCCAGTGAGCACTTGGGGGCTTAATAGATGACTGGGGGAACTCATGTTGAAGGAGCTCGGGTGGTGCAGTGGGAGTTCGTCCGTCGGGGGAATTCAGTCAGCACCTGGGAATCCGGCTGTTGGAGAAGTCTGGAGAGATACCATTTGCGGTCGAAAGCCGAAGGAGTCCTGGGAGGGTCAATCCTGTCAAGAACTTCGCTGAGGCTATTTTATTCCAACACTAGTCCCCCTACTTTCGAGTTCGAATTTCGAATGAAGGAAGTACAGAAGATTGGCACCGCGAAGTTGCTCCCTTGATGTCCGTGCGCAATCGTCCTCAGATATTTTGGCATTTAATGCGCGTGCGCTGGAGTCTTTTCAAATCGAGATGATCCGAAGAGGCTCTTTCGGAACCTGCAGCGGAACGGTGCTCAAGGCATGGCGTAATAAAGGCTCTGTCAGCCGCTTGCCACTTTTTAACCGCCCGCTGTGGTGAGTGGGACATGCGGCGAAAAGAGACCGGTTAGAGGGGATTCGCAATCGTCATTATGTCGGATCTCAGGGCCTATTTAAACCCATACTCCTCCTCCAAGAGTCCCACTCTATCCGATGGTCTCGTTCTGGCGCCCTTCTTCTCCCTGAGAACTTTGATTTTTCTCAGCGCCCTTTCCAACCTTAGGCGTTCCTCGAGCCGTCCCCATTTCCGCACCTTCGCACCTCTCCGAATCGCCTAGGTTAGTCTCGAAACTCCTTCCTCTTTTTGTTCTTCCTTTTGTCGTTCGATCTTTCTTCCTCTTGCTCTGAACATCAGTCCCCCGAGACCTTGTCCGTGATTTTCTTCGATTTTTAGGGATTTTACCTCTGTAAGTGGTCTTCATGTGGTTCTAGATGTCTTCCAGGGCTTCTTCTTCTAGCGACTCTAGGAGGTCGTCCGTCTCGATCTCCTAGAGTCCTCAGGTGGTAGATGAACCGATAGCTAGAGCTGAACCTCATCTGATTTTTGCACCGGACGCCATTCCTTGTTCCCTGACTCCGGACGAACTTCAACTGATAAGAGTTCAGTATGGGGTTCCTCCGGAGTATGAACTGGAACTTCTGGCCCGTCCGACCGGGCTAGTGCCCCTCCCCTCGGCTGCTTTTGCCTGTACCAGGAGGCCTTCCGTGCTGGAGTGGCTTCCGTGCGGACTCCGGCTTCCTCTTTCGCCTTTTGTCATTGCTCTTTTTCGGTTTCTGGATATTTCTCTGGCTTCGGTTGCACCAAACTCCTTTAGGTTTTTGATAGGGTTCCTCTCCCTTTGTCATGTAGTCGAAGTCCAACCCACCCTTTCCTTGTTTAGATACTTCTACACTTTCAAGCGTCATCCCACGGTGAAGGATTGGTGGTACTTCTCCCCATAGTTCAGTAGGAAGGGGTTGCTGAAAGGTGCCCCTTCTTCTATCCATAACTGGAAGGGAAAGTTTCTTTATGTTCGATGCCCGACCTTGAGGCTAGAGTTACCCCCTTGGGGTTTCCTGAGGGACTCCATCCGCGGGCGCCCAGCCTAGGGGTGACGATCATCAAGCCTCCCAGAAACTCCTCAAATATCTAGCTCTTTCTCTCCCCAACCTCCTGAAGGAGCAGTTTCTGTTCAACATCGGCTTGAGCCCCCTGGATCCCGCCAGTATTTCATCTCTCTTTTTTTTCTTTCTTTTTTTTTTTTTTTAGGCATGGACGTCGAAGAAGCACAGATGCTTGTCAGGGGCCTGAAGGCTCTCAAAAGAAAGGGCGTCGCGGCCTCCGGGCCGGCGAAGAGGACCAGAGTGGAGGGGACGAGCTCGGTCGCGCCCACCCAAGCACCTCAGCCACTGACGTCCTTGCAGACACTAAGCTTCCCACCGCCCGGGCTTCCTCGAGGGGTTTGAGTTCTCCTACTGAGGTCTCCGCTTCAGAGACCCATCCTGAGAAGGTGCCAGGGGGTGAGAGGAGGAAGAGGAGGAAGACCTTGGCCTGCAGGGTCGGCAGTCGTCGGGCTGCCACCGAAGAATCCCGTGGCTCTGAAGAGGAACAGGGGGATGATCCCTTTAGTGACAGGGACCTAATAAAAAAGTTGGTAGACGGGTGCTCACTGCCCGAAGTCATCTAGAGGATCGTCCGCGTCGATCCCACACAACGAGTCTGGGACTCGCTGGGGGCCTTCCTCGAGGTAAGCAGATTCATCCTCCTTTTTCCTTTTGCTTCTTCATTTAATTAACTTCCCAGCTCCCACTCTGACCCTCCGATCGCCCTTGCAGCTCGGGCACCAACTCCTCACCAACATCGAGATGACAAACAAGGCGGTGGAAGGTCAGCAGACCGAGGCTGCCCGCCTTAAGGACATGGCCTCGAGGTGGCCGATCTCCGAGAGGTGCTCGAGAGAGAGAGACAGACCTCGACAGAATAGAAGGCCGACATGGAGGAGATGGTGAGGAGGGCGGAGGCCGAGGTTGCCAACATGGCGGAACAGATCCCGACCCTGGTCTCAGAGGCCAAGGGTCAAGCGGTGGAGGAGTTCAAGGCTTCCACCGAAATGAAGAAGTTGAAGGTTGAGTTTGGTCAAGCCGCATTCAATAAAGGATTCGAGCTCTGCCAGGAGAAGATGGTCGTGAAATTCTCAGAGCTTGACCTCAGCTTCTTGGACGAGGCGTCCGAGGATGAAGCCGGACCCTCCACCGCCGTCGCAGCCACCGCGGACCACCCCCCTGAGGTGCCGAGTCCCCCTGTTGATCCAGAGGTCCCAGACCTCTAACCTTGTATTCTTCTTTTGTTGCCATTTTTCTTCTTTCCTTTATCTTCAAGAAACATTTAGTCAATAAAATTGGTCTCCTCCTTGTGGGGGACTTTTCTTCTCTTCTTTTTCTTTCTTTCTTTCTTCTTTGTAATGAGCTGCGTCTTAACACGTTGACTTCCCGATGGCAGCGCCCTGCCGAAGCGCTTCCCTTACCTCAGGGGATTCCGCTGAAGTCTACAATCCAACGGCTGAAGAAGGAAGTCCTCCATTTAACAAAAAGGTCGAAGAAGACGGAAGGCGAGCTTCGCAGGTCGAGAGAGAGTCATTCTGAAGCCACTGCGGAGGCCACCTACTTTTGGAATCTCCATGTGAAGGGGATCATGGAGTACAGCCGGAGGAAGGCGAATTTTGAGAAGGAGCTTGAGGAACACAAGAAGCACGCCAGCGATCAAATTTGGGCTCAAGCTGCCAAGATCAGTTCTCTCAGGGTGGAACTGTCGGCTGCCCAGGAGAGGATCAGCCAGCTGGAGGGGAGTTCATCCCAACTTTTGACTCGGGCTGACAGCGATCGGGAGTGGTCGAAGAAGGTCTCTGACCTCCAGCAACAGCTCCAGGATGTCGAGGTGAGCTATGATGCGTACCGGGCTGGCTGGCGCAAGCAGGTGGACGAATACAAGGGGAGGCTCCGGATGGCGACCGACGAGGTTGCCCGCCTTCGAAGGCAGCTAACTGAGGGGGCTCAATCTGCCTCCGCTCGGGATTCTGACGAACTCCAATCCCTGAGGAGGACCGCAGAAGAACTATCCATCGCTCTTGGGGAGGGGAAGACAGAGCTGCAGCAATTGAAGATCCAGCCGGTATGCGAGCAGCAGGCCGTCAAGGACGCAGAGGCAGAATCCAAGGTCCTGAGAAAAAGGTATCGAGAGACGGAGAGTGAAAGCCAGTGATTTCATCGAAGATACATGGAGATATTAATGAGAGAGAGGAAATTGGAAGTAGAAGTCGGACGTTTAAGGGGTTCCCTGGTGAGGGTCGAAGCCGAAAGTCCAAGGTCGGAGGAAGCCGGATCCCCTTAGGGCTCTTTTTGTCCTTCCGTCTTCCCATGTATATATTTTTTTTTGTTGTTTTGTCTAGTTCTTGTTGTTTTGCTTTTCTTTCTCTAGCTTGCTGGGCTTTGTAGTGTATATTTTGTGAATGAAATGAAAAGGAGATTTTGTGTTACCTCGTCCACGTATTGCATTAAGTCGTCATCCGCCGAACTTCTTTTGTCTCTTGACTTGTTCGACGTCGGTGTCATTCGGAGGTGCCCAGTCGTCGCCACGTTGGTTTGCTTTTCTTATCGTCCATGGCCGTAGGCTCGAGCTCGTGGTCTGAACTTGCATTACCTTGAAGGGGTCATTATTTTCTTGGCCCGTGTCGAGATCCTTCTTAGAGACCAGGGATGTTCGGTAGGAGCTCCCATCTTTGTTGAGATGAAGTTCCTATATTTTTGGTGTAGTTTGTTTTTCATCTATTGCCGATGTAGTTCATCGCTTTTCTTTTTAATTTTTTCCTCTTTTCTGAGTGAGGGTCCTCCCCTTGCTTTTCGCGGGGTCGCGTAGAGGTGTAGAGGTGCCGTTGAGGGAACTTTTCTCTTTATCCGATCATGTTGGGCGATCGGGTTTTTGTCATCGTCAGGACGAGGTCCTCCTTCTGTTCTTGACGTAGTCGATCTCAGCTTAGGTTAGAATGAGGTTCTCCTCTTGTCTCTAACGCGGCTGTAGGGGCACATATGGGCGTTGCTGGGCCTCTCCCCCCATCCGGTCTAAGAGAACCGGATCTTCGACTTTGCTCATGTCAGGATGAGGTTTTCCTCCTGTTCCTAACATGACTGTGGGAGCACATTAGGACATTGTAGGGCCTCTCCCCCCATCCGATCTAAAAGAACCGGACCTTTGACTTTGCTCATGTTAGGGCAAGGTTCTCCTCCTGTCCCTAACATGGCTGTGGGGGCACATTAGGGCGTTATAGAGCCTCTCCCCCCATTCGGTCTAAAAGAATCGGGCCTTTGACTTTGCTCATATTAGGGCGAGGTTCTCCTCCTGTCCCTAACATGATTGTGGGGGCACATTAGGGCGTTGTAGGGCCTCTCCCCCCATCCAATCTAAAAGAATCGGGCCTTTGACTTTGCTCATGTTAGGGTGAGGTTCTCCTCCTGTCCCTAACACAGCCATGGGGGCACTTAAGGGTCGTTATATGGGCCTCTCCCCCGATCCGATCTTAAAATAATCGGACTTCTATTTTGCTCATGTTAGGACGAGATTCTCCTCCTGTTCCTAACATGACCATGGGGGCACCTAAGGGCCGTTATATGGGCCTCTCCTCCAATTCGATCTTAAAATAATCGGACTTCTATTTTGCTCATGTTAGGACGAGATTCTCCTCCTGTTCCTAACATGACCATGGGGGCACCTAAGGGCCGTTATATGGGCCTCTCCCCAATCCGATCTTAAAATAATCGAACTTTTATTTTGCTCATGTTAGGATGAGGTTCTCCTCCTGTTCCCAACATGACCTTGTTTTAATTGTTTGAAGGAGTTATCCCCAGTCGTAACAAGTCCATGCCAAAAGAGAAAGACATGCAAAGTCAAAAGAAATTTTGATTCAAAGCAAAGTTGTGAGTAGTACATTTACAGGTTTCTCGAGTCCCATGGTCATGGAAGGTCTGCTCCTCCTTGAGGTCCTCGGTGATGGAGTCGATGGTCCCGATTAGAGGACGATCACTGGGCTGCTCCTCCCTCCTTGGCGGTTCGGGTTGCGGCAGGGCCCTTGGCCGATCCTCTCTGCCCTCAGGTCGGCGTCGAATGAACCTATCGAGTCGACCTCGCCGGATGAGCTCCTCGATCTCATCTCAGAGCTGGATGCATTCCTCCGTGTCGTGACCATGGTCACGATGGTAGAGGCAGAACTTGTTGGGATTGCGCTTCCCGGGGTGTGTGCGCATCCTCTCTGGCCTAAGGAGCTACTCTCTGACCTCCATCAGCACTTGGGTTTTCGAGGCATTGAGGGGGCATAGTTGCGGAATCTTCCCGGTGGAGAACCCCGTCGAACTCCACGGTCCGAACTTCTCTGCCTACGTACCCGGGAGGAGTATGGACTCGCTTGTGCCCGGAGGAGTTCGAGAACGTGGCCGAGCTTCTCTCAGCCCTTTTTCGACTGCGGGCTTACTCGAGTCTCCCGCCTGCCGTTCTCTCGCAGTCTCCTCATCCTTCATTTTGAAGGCTTCTTTCGCTCGGGCGTACCCTTCGGCCTGAGCTAACAGATCAGCAAAATCTCTGGGGTACTTCTTTCCAGGGAGAACAAAAGGTCATTCTTCTGAAGGCCGCCCTTCAGAGCGGCCATTGCTACCGACTGGTCCAAGTTTCGGACCTCCAGTGCGGCGACATTGAAATGGTTGATGTAGGCCCGAATGGACTCCCCCTCCTCTGCTTGATATTGATGAGGGACTCTGAACCCTTCTGGGGCGCCGGTTGCTGACAAAATGGGTCACAAATTGGTGGCTCATCTGATCGAAGGAAAAGATGATACCCGACTTCAGCATTTGTACCAGTTTCTCACTGCTCCCTTCAAGGTGGATGGGAAGGCTCGCATAGAATGACGTCGGGCGCGCCATGAAGCAGCATCATCGTCCGAAAGGCCTCCAGATGATCAACCAGGTCCGAAGTCCCATCGTAGCTTTCAAACTGGAGGAGTTTGAAGTTTGGCGGGATCAGTTCCAGCATGATCATTTGAGAAAAGGGAGGGTCAGTGCAAATATCCTCACCATAAGCGGGGGAGCGTGACAGAGTTCTTCGATCCTCCGATTCATCTCCTGGAGCCTCCGGTCCAGAAATCCTCTCGACTATGGGTCTCGAGGGTCCTCTGGCAGAATGAGGGTAGAGATCTTCCAGGGGTGGAATCGTGATCCGACTGAGGGCTCTCCACCCTTGGATTCGTCTTTCCAGGGAAGACAGGGCGGCTGGCCCAAGTGGCCCGCCCTACCGTCGGATTCTGATATTCTGGTGATGCTCTTTCCAGGCGCACTGATGCCTGCGGCTGCTGCTGCTGCTGCATGGCCTGCACGGCTTCAGTGAGGCCTCTGACCTGCTGCGCTAGCAGGCCAAATTGCTTCGCGCCAACCGTCGTTGCCGGAGGAGGAGGAGGAGGCTGGGAAACTGGAGGTGAGGTCGGAGCCTGAGATCTGGCTGTGGAGGTCGTGGATCATCGTGTGGATGCCTTACAGGGAGGCATCGGGTAAGGACCTAGTGGAGGAAGGAGGAGAGGACGTCGGAAAAGATGCCGGGGGCGATCCCGTTGAGCGCTCCTTCAAGAACAAAGGTACTGCGAAGACACAGGACCCTTCCCTAGCGCCAATCCTGTTGGTGCAAAAATTCGCCTGCACCAGAGAAGCTGGAGTCGAGGGAGTCGCAGTCACCGCGGGACCTGCAAAAGAAGTCTAAATCAGAGGTGGGGTTGTTCCGACAAGACCCTCCGACACTCAAGTCAGTTCTCTACCTCAACAAGAATGGAGTGCTCGAACGGAAATTTTAGCAGAGTTTCTAGATAAAAATGAGAGCTTAGAGAATAACGTATCTGGGGTCCCCCTTTTATAGGTGGAGGGGGCAACAGACTGATAGCGATGTCTGTAACCGTCTGGCAGTGGACCGCCCATAGTCAGGAGGAGTTTGTTGCGAAGAGTAGTGGAGTGGAATCGTGGCTACCACCGGGACATGCCACGTGGAGTCTGTCATGGGGAGTGGAGCGGCGTCCGTTGTCGCGACTTGCCAGAGGATGGAAGAATCGCGCGGTATCCATTGCAGAAAGTGGAGCAGGATCATGGGCATCATAGCGGTTGGCCAGGGAATAATGGAGCCGCGTGGAATCCATCGCAGGAAGTGGAGTAGAGTCGTGGCCGTTACTGCGGCCACACCAGGGAGTGCATGCCTGTCGGCTGAAGCTCGCTGGAGTGTCTGTAAGTGAAGTCGTGGGTGGAGCCTGGCTCCCGTAGGAGTCCGGGCGAAGTCCACCCGCAGCCGGAGTCGGGAACGAGGTCCGGCTCCCGTAGGAGTCTGGGCGGGTCTTCCCGCAACTGGAGCTGGAGATGAGGTCTGGCTCTCGTAGGAGCTCGGGCGAAGTCCACCTACAATCAAAGTCAGGGATGAAGTCCGGCCCCCTTAGGAGTCCGGATGAAGTCACCAGCAGTCGGGGTCGAGAACGGAGCCCGACTCCCGTAGGAGTCCGGAGGAGTCTTCCCGCAGCTGGAGCTGGAGATGAGGTCTGGCTCCCATAGGAGCTCGGACGAAGTCTTCCCGCAGTCGAGGTCGGGGATGAGATCCGGCTCCCGTAGGAGTCCGGGCTAAGTCTTCCTGCAATTGGAGTTGTGGGTGAAGCCCGACTCCCGTAGGAGTCTGGACGAAATTTATCTGTAAGTGAAGTCATGGGCGGAGCCCGGCTCCCGTAGGAGTCTGGGCGAAGTCCGCCTGCAGCCGAGTCGGGAATGAGGTCCGGCTCCCGTAGGAGTCCGGGTGGAGTCTTCCCGCAGCTGGAGCTGGAGACGAGGTCTGGCTCCTGTAGGAGCTCGGGCGAAGTCTTCCTAATCGAGGTCGGGATGAGATCCGGCTCCCGTAGGAGTCCGGGCTAAGTCTTCCTGCAATTGGAGTTGTGGGTGAAGCCCGGCTCCCGTAGGAGTCCGGACGAAATTTACCTGTAAGCGGAGTCGAAGGCGGAGCTTGGCTCCCGTAGGAGTCTGGGCGAAGTCTGCCTGCAGCCAGAGTCGGGGATGAGGTCGACTCCCGTAGGAGTCCGGACTGAGTCTTCCTGCAATTGGAGTTGTGGGTGAAGTCCGGCTCCCGTAGGAGTCCGGACGAAGTTTACCTGTGAGTGAAGTTGTGGGCAGAGCCCGGCTCTCGTAGAAGTCTGGGCGAAGTCTGCCTGCGGTCGGAGTCGGGAATGAGGTCCGGCTCCCATAGGAGTCCGGCGGAGTCTTCTGCAGCTGGAGCTGGAGATGAGGTCTGGCTCCCTTAGGAGCTTGAGCGAAGTCCACCTGCAATCAAAGTCAGGGGTGAAGTCCGGCCCCCTTAGGAGTCTGGACGAAGTTTACCAGCAGTCAGGGTCGAGGACGGAGCCCGACTCCCGTAGGAGACTGGGTGGAGTCTTCCCACAGCTAGAGCCGGAGACGAGGTCTGGTTCCTGTAGGAGCTCAGGCAAAGTCTTCCCGCAGTCGAGGTCGAGGACGAGATCCGACTCCCGTAGGAGTCGGGCTAAGTCTTCCTGCAATTGGAGTTGTGGGTGAAGCCCGGCTTCCGTAGGAGTTCGGACAAATTTACCTGTAAGCGGAGTCGAGGGTGGAGCTCGGCTCCCGTAGGAGTTCGGGCGAAGTCCGCCTGCAGCCGGAGTCGGGACGAGTCTGGCTCCCGTAGGAGTCCGGACTGAGTCTTCCTGCAATTGGAGTTGTGGGTGAAGTCCGCTCCCATAGGAGTCCGGACGAAGTTTACCTGTAAGTGAAGTTGTGGGGGAGCCGACTCCAGCGGCTCCCGTAGGAGTCCGGGCGAAGTTCGCCCGCAGTCGGAGTCGGGGATGAGGTCCGGCTCCCGTAGGAGTCCGGATGAAATCTGGTAGTTGTAGGAATCTACCGTTGGAGAAGTTTAGCTGTTGGCGAAGTCCGGGGTAGTTCGGATTGGAGTTGAACTTGGCTGGAAGAAGTCTGGAAGGGATTCGGGGAACAGCTGATAGTCGTAGAAAGTCGGCTGGCGGCGGAGCCCAGTGAGCACTTGGGGCGGCTTAATAGATGACTGGGGGAACTCATGTTGAAGGAGCTCGGGTGGTGCTGTGGGAGTTCGTCCGTCGGGGAATTCAGTCAGCACCATGGGAATCCGGCTGTTGGAGAAGTCTGGAGAGATACCATCTGCGGTCGAAAGCTGGAGGAGTCCTGGGAGGGTCAATCCTATCAAGAACTTCGGCTGAGGGTATTTTATACCCAACAGACACCAACTGGTTAATCGATTTCAATTTGATCGACTTATAGACTTGGAGTCGACCATGGAGCTATGATTAATATCTATTTTGGTCTAATCAAAAATATAGACTTAACCAACTATAACTATTGAAAATTGATCAAGAGAAAAAATTGACCCAATCAAAATTAATTTTTAATTAGATTTGATCAATTACTAATATGGTCCATTATCGATGATTTCTAACCCTAGATCTAATCTAGTTAAATGGACTTGACTCGAGCTAACCCATTAACCCATAAATTATGAAATTAATATCTTAGATCTTTAATTCTCAAATCTAGATCACTGAATTCTCAATTAAGTTTTAGACTGACATGGATTGAAGTTCGATATTTGATAATAGTTTTCAGTTTATAAAATATTTTTACAAACAATCATCCAATGATCAAAATCTTAATTTCAGATCTAAGATACATTATTTTAGATCTAAAATAAAATTTTAAAATATTTTTATTATTTATCATCATGAAAAAGACCCATAGCACCCCTACACACCATAAAAGATCCTATCGAATGGGTAAATATGCTGTGAAACCCTAATTTCTTCTATGATCGGATGACTATGAAGATCTATCCAATCAGATTACTACACTACTCAAATTCTAAATTAATTATTTAGATCTAATCTAAATAATTAAAATTAGATTAATATCAGATTTATGTAGAAAATTCATGTCATAAGAAATCAAAGCTTTAATACTATTGTTGGGAAACAGGCAGTTCAAGCATGTATATTTTTAAAATTTTTATATCGAAAGTAGTAGATTAAACTATTTAATCTTCTATACATACTTTAGATCAGATCTAAACTATCTTCTTAAGAATCTATGACATGAAAATATTGCACCAAAAAAATCTGATCTGAAAGAAAACACTGCATCGATCGTATCGATGCCCTGAATCAGATCTAATGCTTAGATCTGATCTGATGAGCTCAGAACCCATTATCTGATTCAGATTGATGATCACTACTATTGATACATATGGTAGGAGGTCTTTTGTAATGTCGAGGAGCCGCACAGCACATCCGGCCTTTATAGGTGATCCACTCGAAGCACCGAACAGATCGTCCTTTCTGAGAGTGCTAGCTCATGATGAAGGATCTGGATGGTTGATGTAGATCTCTTTCTTCAGATCAAACATCTAGATTAGAAGAAAGAGCTTTTCAAGGAGGAGATGGTGTGGAAGAAGAAAAATAAAACTCTTTTTATTTTTCTCTCTCACAAAATAGGAACTAAGAAACCCTAGAACCCCACCCTGGATCTCACGCCCCAAAGAGGATTTCTTCCTCTTTTTCTCATGCATGGATGCCCACCCCTCTCTCTCATATTTCTCACACCCTCTCTGAGATTTTCTCACACTAAATTTGAAGTGGTTTGGCACACAAAAAATCACCCCCTTTTAAGGTGGCATCCAATGTAGAGATTGGATAATCTGGTTTAAGTTTAAACAGCCTTTGATCTTATCAAATTTGAACTCCTTTTCAAACCAAATTTAATCCACAAATAAAGGACTCAGAAAGGAGGGTGACACAACTTAGATTGGTATAAAAAAAATTATACAAAATTTTATTTTGCATGTGAGAAGAAGGCTGGTCGGCGGCTTGGAAGAGTCCCATAAAAACTGGACTCTTGATTTAAGCTTGATTTAAACTAATTCGAAGTCAAACTTAAACCAACCAAATTTTGATCCAAAGAGGATCAGAAGAAGGCATCAAATACCATTTGGGTGCAAAAAATTTCATGTGAAAACCATTTCACGCATGAAGAAAGGCAGGGCGCAGTGAAAGGTGGCGCATGGGGTGTTCTTGTTCCATTCAAATTCAAACTTGTGTTCTTATCTAATTAGGTTCTTGACCCAATTAGATTAGGTTAGACCTAATTAGATTACTTAATCTAATTAGGTGACAAGTGGTCTCAAATAAATTTAATCAGATTAGAAATTAATCAGCTGAATCATGAATCCAACATCCTTAGAGATTAGGTCATCTCATAACCTATTCGGGTCAAACCAAATTGAATCCTATTCAATTAGATTTAGTCTAAACTTTAATGCTCAATCAAATTAAGTTAATTAACAATCTAATTTTAATCAATTCTCTTTTAATTCATCAATAATTAATAAATTAATTTATTATAATTTTTGACAAGGTTCATCATCAATCGAATTGATGATTAAACCTAGAATGATTCTCAATCGTTGATCAACCACATGATCAGTCGAAAACTTTTTTTGAGTCTGACTCCATAGATTTGAATCTAAGTCAGTAGCATAGGAATAACTTTCTAAACTAATCGATGTAACCATCTAGCAATGAGACCCAACGTCTGGACAGGTCGAAAGACTGCAAACATCATTCATGAACCTATTGGCATATGGTTACCGTATAATTCATCCTTTGACTCTAATGCTCAAGGTGATCTGAGATTCATTGTCAACCCGGATATATAAATCACATTATGTTTCAACCTTTCAAATCCATCACATGGATTATCCTGGTCAAGATTTTACTGAATTGGACATATTGATGCATTAACTCCTACTTATTCAAAGGGGTCAATTCCATCTTGACTCATACACCGATTTCGCAAGTACTTGACTGCACAAAGCACAATGAGTTACTTGCAAGTCACCGTGGTGATCTTAGATCGGAGGAACATTATACTTATATCCTTCGGAGCTACTCTTGATAGTAGAGTGCCCAGTGGTTGGTCACGTTCAATGAGATATACTCTTACATCTCATTGTATGTCATACCAGTGTCTCCACACATTTGATTACGAAGACAACCAATTTATATAACATACAATGACTTACACTCGATAAATGCTATTGTCCTAATAATAGCGTATCATTTGGTCATGAACTGAATTTAAGGACTAAATGATATATCCTCTTATATCGATTAGGATAATCCTAAGGACTTCATCACAACAATTGAAGTTCTTTAAGAAGATATATACTACTTTGTGATAAAAAATTAAATAATAATTTTATTAATTTATCAATTCATATACATTTACATTGATTAGCACAACCATCAACAGGCTAACGATTGGCTTTGAGACATATTTTTATCAAAAAGAGAGAGATTATTGCCCCAAAAAATTGATTTTGATGAGCACAAAATATTTAAGAGAGGTACTAATGATTTGTATCTTTGAAGATATTTTAAAAGTTAATTTTAAGAGATGCATGAAATTTTTGATTTGTAAAAATATTTGGAGATGGCCAAAGTAGTAAATTCATCAAGTTGGAGACGTAATTGAAGTGTTTCGGAAGCCTCAAGATCATTGAAGTTGATATTAAATCGTTTGGAGGTGATTTCAAAATTTTTGGAAGCCTAAAATTGAAAAAAAAATAAGCTTGAGCAAAAAGAGGCGACCTATAGATCGACCCCTTCTGAATGGTACGCCGGCATGCAGAATTTTTAGAGTGGCATGCAAAAAGGGGCAACCCCTAGGACATCCCATGTGAAAAGGGACGATCTCTAGGTCATCTTCTATTGTTTCTGAGCTGAAACAGAAAGCCATTTCTTGGGTGAGGAAAAAGAGGCGACCCATGGGGCAACCCTTTTCTAGGGGTTGACCTAAGGGGTGCCTCCTGCGATGGAAAAATCTGTAACAGCTAGTTTTTCAGCCTATTTTTGATGCATTATATGCTTTCTAAATCCTCTCGAACGGCTCTAAATGGCTAATAAATCCTCTCCAGCATTGATTGAGGATATAAAGACATTCAAAAGAGGGACAAATCAAAACTTATTTAGAGAAAAAGTATTCAAACGAGTTTTCAGCTTTAAATCAAAATGAAATTTTCAATTCAAGTTCAACTATCTCTCCAAGGCTCATTCAACCCTTCATTCCATTAGAGGATGTTCATAAAAGCTTCTCATCATTGTATAAAGTGCTTTTACTGTTTTATTGTGCTCATTAAGGAGCTAAGTATGATATTCATTGTAAAAAATTTTTCTCACTTTGTATTTGAGTGTTCAAGTTTTGAAGGGTTAGAAAACTTGAGAAGGTTATCCGAACCTTGAATTGCAGTGTAAAGGGTTGGCTTGTATCCGAAAAATAAGTGTCTAGCTTGAAATAGCTAGAGTCGGTGGAATCCAATGGGGTAATCGTTGAAAATGATTAGTGGATTGAATTTTCAAGTAAGAGCTTGGGGAGTGGATGTGGTGCAAAGTTGGCAATGAACTACTATAAATCTTCTTGTTGTGATGTGTTGATCTCGTTTATTGCTTTCTTACATTAATTTCTTACTTAATTGTGTTAGTATCCGGTAGATCTTTTGCTCTTGTTCTTGCACATCGCATATCACATTTAAAGTATAATTTTTGTGATTCACTCCTCATTTAAATTTTTAGTAATCCAATTTACTGCCCCCCCCCCCCCATGGGTTGTATAGCTGGGCAACACCTGCCTTTACAATCCAAAAAGCTTATGGCATGGTTCAAGCTCTTCAGCTTCATCCTTCATATCTTCCTTTGCCAACTCCATCTAGGTACTGGGATAGTGAAAACCATTCTACTTCATCTTATACTCAAATTATTGTGTCATGCCTACCCCCTCCCTATGGAGTTCTAAAGGTGCATTTTGATGCTTCAAAGCACTCGGATAAAGCTGCTACAGATTTTGTTATCAAGGACTATCAAGGAAGGTTGATAAGAGCTGGTGGCATATCTTTGTTACCCTCTTCAATATCTAATGTGGAATTAATTGCTGCCTGGTTGGGAATTTCAGTTGTAGTAAATTGTTTAGGTGCTCATCACTTATGGGTAGAGGGTAGCTCCTCTACTGTAATCAAATGGATCTCTTCATTGAAACTTTTTAGACATATTCATACTCCCTACACAAAGACATAATGCATTGGAAAGCTTCTAGCTCACTGTCTCATATTACCCACACTCTCTGTAAAGCCAACTAGGCGGCTGATTATATGGCAAACCGTGCTCTTAGTGGTGATGTGGAATAGAAGCAAGATGACTTGGTTGATTCATGTTTTATAGGGATTTTGACGTCAGACTGCTCCTCTGTATCCTACATAAGTGATGAAAGATCTTTGCTCAAACACCAGCTCTTTTGCCTTATTACTCTGGCAAACTGTGATCAGAGTATCTGGTTTCTATGTCTGTAGGGAAGATGATATTTTTTTTCAATAAGAAATATGTGGCACTCAATCAATTTCAATCTCATCTTGTTGCTAATCAACTTTATGAATCCAGCTATAGAGTCTTTAAGCCCATATATATTGCATTATTCAACTACTTCTCACTTTGAGAAGCTACTGTCACTTTTTAGGTCCAAAATCCAAGAATGCTTCAAACTTTGAATTCTACTTGAAAGAATATGGCTACTTACCTCTTGTAGCGCAGAAAATCAGGACCCGACTTATGATTACTAGTTCACGAGCGAAATCACGAATGAAAATCGACCAATTCTATGGCCTAAATTCTTCTTTACGTTTTGCAGAGAGTTGAGTGATTGAGAGAAAGAGAGAGAGATGAGAGTAATTTTTTCTACTTTTATATATATTTTTTAGTTGAAAACTTATTTTCTTTTTGTAAATCATATGCAAGAATAATTGCTAGTGACAGTTATTCTCTACAACCCCACTTTCTTTCCCTTTTTTATTATTTTAATTTATTTATAATAAATGATGGATCGGGCCATCCATTATGGGTGGATCCGGATCCATAACCCAACATCTCTCACTCGCACATAATGGGTTCTTTAATCTCATAATCATTCTAAGAGAACGTAATCTCTTTTCTCTGTATAAATTCATACAAGGAAATAAGCCATGCAACCAGCATGCTTTATCATTTCACGAGTTCATTGCTATACAGCTATTAGGTATATATAGTAGCTCAAACATTAAGTAGAGCAAGTATGTAGTACCCTATATTCATTTAGTCACATTTCAAACTCTCTTGATCTCTTTTATAACAATAGTTTTGTATTCACAATTATGCACAAAGCTTAATTGATCGATCGGTGAATATAATTACATGTGATACCAAAATAATCTTCCTTTTTTCTAGAGTTTTTCCATGTCTAATCCAACTGTTCTCCGAATATGCCCCATTAGATCGAATCATTCATGATCATCGGCAACAATCTAAGATAACTAACATTGAATTAGAACTTCAAAAAATAGTCAAAAGTCAAGGGTACCAATTTGAGATTTTTTGTAATCTCAAGGGTCTCATACAACTAAGAAGTAAAGATCTAGTCTTCTGTTACCCTTTTGGTTGAATAATGCATGTGTGGTATGAAATATAGTTATGGTATTATTCTTCTTTTTCCATAGAGCATATGTTTATATTATAAAAGTAATAATGTACAGATGATGGTTCAAATATACTCAATATCTAATTTGAGTCCTCAACTCTACTTTTTTTCTTTTACGAACATTTCAATAGGACTTCCACTTAGCATATAAAGATAGGTAAGGTGAATTGTGGGTTTATTCACTTCAATCACAAAAATTTATATTATCATAATGACCTCATCTTGACCCATCATCAAGGTGATTTCATTTTGAGTTTGAGCTCTCTAGATTCATAAAAGATAATCAAAACTAATCTTACCTCTATGATAACTCTAAAATTGTAGAGACGATTGCCTATGTGAGAAGACCAATCTCCTATCCGACATACCATTTCAATATATATACAA